>NC_037342.1:84957606-85007780 GCF_002263795.3 Bos taurus | reverse complement strand
GCCTGGGAGACTGTAACCGGGGTTACTACCCAAATCTCGTGGTACCAAGATAGTGGCTACCAGAATCGCATGATTTTCACATTGCAGGAGAAGCAACCTCATCAACCAGTTTAAGATAATTCTGGGTCTTGGAGGCCTCTAAGGACCGCCTGCAACCTGCAGACCTCGGACAGAGCCCTTCCTGAGTCCAAAGATCATGAGCGGATGTCTCCTTTCTGAGTTTCTGCCTTTTAAACTGTCTTCCCCTTTCTTCTTGTACTTCTCACAGAAAATGAGAATCACCACATCTTCCCAGCTCACCTTTCAAGCCTGGATGAAGCCAAGTGCTGCTAAGTTGGGGGCTTTGCATCACACTGTGAAAGATACAGTGATAAAGCTCCCTTGGTTACATTAGAAGAAGTAGTGGGATGCCACGTTTTGATCCTAGAAGCTTGTTGAAAAATGGCCCTTTAAAGACGAAAGCAAGTCTAGTTACTGGAAAGGAGAGCAGAATAAAGAGTTATTTGGATGTGAGGAAAATAAAAGGCTTTAGAACAACTGAAGGAAAGACGTATCGGAGTGAGCGGTGAATAAAATATTATGGAAATAAAAGGAGCGGAGATGACCATTAGTAACAGTTAAAACAGAAAAAGATAAGTCATTGAGAATTGAGAAGAAAGATGAAAAAAGATAAAAGGAAATATTACTGTCTGAACACAGACAGCAGGAAGTCGTGGACAGAATAAACATTTACTGGAAGGTGCTGAACGCTGAACACAGAATTGGTTGAATCTAAGTCTGGGGTGTGAGCAGATATTCTATGACTGCCAGGCAAAGACACAACACTTTCAGACAAGTTTATAGAGTGGTGAAAAGTGTGGACATCAATTGATTGATTATGTTGTATTTTATACTTCCTGCAAGACAAAAGTTCATGATGATTGGAAGCCAAAGCTCTTGTAAAATATTACAGAGACAAAAATAAAAATTGGAAGTGTCAGTGTCATAGGAGGAGTTCAAGGTCATGTTACTAACCTGGTTTCTTGTAACCTCTATTTTTACCTAGATCATCAGCTTATGTTTACACGTTACTGAATGATCCCTAACCATTTCCAGGATCTTGGCAGTGACCTCACACATCTAAGTATGCTTAAACCACTGATTCTGTTTGATTCTTCCCAGTTTTCCTCCAGATGTTAGCCTTGTGACCATATGGTCTTCATTCTGAGAGAATGCACCACTCACTGGCTTTTTGGCTAATCACATTTTTCAGAAAGAGAAAAGGTCTTCGTTGGACCACAGAGAAATGCATGAAGGAACTAAGAATCAGAAGGGAAGGACGGAGATGTAAAATGTTGGTTGCTTGGGGAAAAGGTCTGTTCAAAGTTTTGGACTTTTTATTTCCTCCTGCATGTTGAACAGAGAAAAATACATTGTTATTACTTCTGGAAATCCAGATTTTCCCGAACAGTAGTCAGTAGGCATTTTCAGCTCCGTGGAAACTTTCTTCTTTATTTAGGCACAATTAACTTTATTCACAGTATCTATGACAACCTATGCTCACTGTTTTGAGATAGACTGAAAAGTAGCAGCCCACATCTGTTTGTCCATTTTCTCCCCTAGTAATACATATAGGCCCACAGTTTCATTGACAGGGGAGGGGGCTGGTCAAATTTTGCTGATCCAACAATTCACTTACAAAATCACATATAAATTTTTAAATATCCTCAAATCACCGACTTTTACTGAATGTGCTGTCATTGATAATCAACCCAGTTCCGTTTCACTTTTACTAGCTTACATAGAATCAACAACCATAACCCACTAAATTACCTAGAGGATTAAAAAAAATAAAAAAAACCTACACAGACACACACAAAACTGTAATATTGGAATGTACAGGATGGTCTAGTTTAAATTAAAAAGATCCCCCAAAGTATGATTGTTTCCAGCTTCTCAGAGGTAAATTAAAAGCTGTTTGGTGTCGTGAAGATTACAGAAGCAATCACATTTATGGGCCTGCTTTGCATACCAACTCTATTAATTCCCATACTCAGGGTGGCTTCACATTTCCACACATGTTAATATAGATGCCATTTGGGATGATCACTTGGAAAAAAAAGAGAAAGGAGAGAGAGAGAAGAGAGGGAGATGAAGCAGACGAGAGGAGAGAAGAGCCAGAAAAAATGGTTCTTGGAAGCCAAGTTCCATTTAAAATATATTGATTCTGATAAATAGAAGAATCAAAAGACAAAGGAGAGTTCCTGATGGCCCGACCCAGGAGTACATCAGGGATCAGATTAACAATGAAACCACATGTTGGAATTCACTCACTGTGCCGGTCCTGCACCTCGTCATTATAGACCATAATTACTAAAATGATTTCACTGGCGTAATTGCATCAAGACACACATGGGCTTCACCGTGCAGGGCTCCCTTGATCCTCAACACTGCATCTTCATTACCGTGTTCCTTTCAACCCTTAAAACGTGTTCCAGCCTCACAGAACAGTCCAGTTGAGCCGGCTGAACGTTCTGTCCCTTTCGTTTAAACACGCTCGCCACACAGCGCAGGAGTGAAGGAACACAGTCAGCCTGGAAGGCAAACCTGGGGCCACAGGGCAAGTGTGTACAGTTATCTTCCCTAAAGGGTCACAGGGCATCTGACCAAACTAAACCACCGTTTTTATATCCTTCACTCCCAAATGTTAAAGAATGGTGCTCAAGAGCCTGCAATTAAATGGTTATTTGTCTACCATCAATTTTAAATTCATTGTGCTAAAACAAAACCATGCTTGTTTTGCATCTAGCAATGCACTCCATGCCCTCGTAAAGATAAAACAATATAATGTTGGCATTAAAAAGAGGAAGATATTATAACCACAGATCTGAGGGTAGCATATTTTAAGGAAATCAATTGGAATTTGGGGGGATTTGAGCTTAATCCACAAAATAGCCAGTAGAGGTTTTGAATCTTTCAGAAAACCATCTTATTAGTCTTAAGAGTTTAAATTCCCATGCCTAAAAATTCCTAGAAGCTAACCTTCTGCTCTGGATGTTATTTTTATCCAGTGCTACGTATGAGAAATCCAGGTAGAACAGCAATCCACAGGAAGGCAATGGTCTGTTCTCAGGATCTTCCCAAAGAAAACGGGGCATTCCGTTTCACTTCCTTCGCATAGGTCAATACTCATGGTGGGGGCTAATGGTCCCCTTTCCTGGGAGCAGTCAGGAAATGCTCACTGGTGATCAAATGTGACAAAGAGACACACACCACTCGATTCACCTCTAAGCTGACAAAGCCCTAATTCAAGACTTTCCACCCTGGGTCAAACAGTGACATAATAAAAATGATCAGAAAACTCTTAGCTTAGGGAATACTGTATACTGAGGGACATTCTTAAACATCAGTGAATAGACCAAAATCACCATCGAGTGACGTCGCTTACAGTTTAAAATCGCCTGGTCCTCAATGAATTCAGCTGGCTGATCGATATGGAACACTTTCTGCTGAAATCCAGGAGTGCAGTCCAAATCTTCTGCAGATGTTAGCAGCAGCACCTGAGAAAACCAAAGCCATCAATATTTTAACGCAGCTTATATGTTTGCCCTGCTAACTTTTTACCAAATCTGTGACTTTTAGAAATGAGCTGAGGTTTTAATTTCATTTCTCAAATGAAGAGGTAAGTTGATACTTCTCCTATGGCTGCCAACCATTCATTTTGGCAATGAGACTTGGAAAACACGCAAATGGGAACAGCTGCTGCAGTTTCCATTAAGTTGCAGTTAAAGAAATAACTTCGTCAGATTTTTACACCTGCTTAGAATCTCACCATGGTTTTCCATGTGTGAAATTTCATTACAGAAACTGTCAATTTCGTATGATGCCTGAGCGAAAACCAACTTCACTTTCATAGATGCAAAGGATCCTTGTCACCGATGAAGAGGAGGAAAGCAGAACTATTCCACTGGAAGTTACTTCTAACAAGAACTCAAGGGCCCTCGAACTTCCCAGTGCAACATGGTGGCCACGAGCCGCCCATGGATTCTGAGCACCTGGAACGTAGCCATGCTGAAAGTGTCAGTGGAAAGTACAGGTGGAATTTTGAAGACTAAATGCCGAGAACAAAAATAAAGTAAAATGTATAATTAATGATTTGTATATAGATTACATGCTAATATGCTATTTTACAGATTGGACTAAATAGAGTCACTATTAAAATTAATTTCACCCCCTTTTTTTTTTAATTTTATTTTATTTTTAAACTTTACAAATTGTATTAGTTTTGCCAAATACCAAAATGAATCCGCCACAGGTAAGTTTCACTATTAGGCAACTAAAATGTTATCATTGCTTCTGAAGTCTCAGCTTCGTCTTTGCAAATTCTTAGGGTATTTCACGCAGAAGTCAAAAATTCAGGTTATATGACTTGAAACATAAAAGTTAAGTGACAACTCGTCTCCACAGCAGCACTGTGATGTACTTAGCATGTAATAAAACACACTTAACCGACAAGGGGCCCGACATTCTGTGTGTGTGCACTCAGTCATGTCCGACTCTGCAACCCCGTGGACTGTAGCACACCAAGCCCCTCTGTCCATGGAATTCTCCAGGCAAGAATACAAGTAGGTAGCCATTCTCCTCTCTAGGGGATCTACCCAATCCAGGGATTGAACCCGGGTTACTTTGGCCACCTCATGTGAAGAGCTGACTCAGTGGAAAAGACTCTGATGCTGGGAGGGATTGGGGGCAAGAGGAGAAGGGGACGACAGAGGATGAGATGGCTGGATGGCATCACTGACTCAATGGACGTGAGTCTGGGTGAACTCCGGGAGTTGGTGATGGACAGGGAGGCCTGGCATGCTGTGATTCATGGGGTTGCAAAGAGTCGGACATAACTGAGCGACTGAACTGAACTGAACTCCTGCTCTGCAGGAGGGTTCTTTACCCATCTGAGCCACCAGGGAAGCCCCCCAACATTCTATGAGGTTAACAGTTGCTTCAAATCACACAGCTAGGCTAGGTGGAGCCAGGATGCTGAATCCAGGTTCTAAGTGTCCTCTGATTTTGCAAGAGCTCTGCTCCCACCCTTCAGGCAAGCCTTTTCTGGATATTTCTCTGAAACCTGTGGGATGCTGCTTTATCTGAGTCTGGTGCCAGCAGGCAGTGTTTAGAAACTCACACCCAACCATCACCACAACCGTGAGAACTGCTGCGTGTTCACCCTCAGGTGCAGAGAGTTGAGAGGCAACCGTTCTGTCTCCCACTGGGACCTGAGCGCCAATTGTCGTGTGGTATCTGGCTTGATAGCTCATTATACATCAGATGTCTTCTCCTTGGCTCATTTTCTCATCCCCTTGTTTGCTAATTTTTCTGACGTCACCCTCCAAATAAGACTGCTTGCACTCAAGTCTTTGACTCAGTGTCTGCTTCTTGGAAAACTAAACTTTGATACCACGATGGAAACTCTTAACCACTGTATACAGGCTGTTGAAAACTCATTATTGTCCCCACCAGCGAACTCAAAGGAGTATGCGAAAGGTTGGAAGCTGTAGAACCAGGGCCTCTCTCTAAATATCAGCTCTCTGAAATGCACTGAACCCAACGAACGAGAGCAAGAATCAATCTCCCAGGGTTCACAGTGTGGCTGGCCTGAGAAACATCAGAGGAATTGAAATGGGAGAGTGACCACCCTGACCGACATCACCCTTCTAAAAATCAAAGGGGGAAGGATGCTGTAGTCCCATATCTGAGCACTTCTGCGTGTAAATCTTTCCATTGCCTTGAGAGCAGGGTCTGGGTAGGTTGCTTCTGAGACAATTGTAACACTGACATCCCAAGTGGTGTACACAGAAAATGCAGATTCAGGACTCAGAATCATTTGCTGGCAATTTTACAAGCAGAAAATCTATAACTGGCGAACGTTAATTCAGTTAAACATCAAATGGTCGAGGGTCTTCCCCAGGCACCGTGTGCCTACAATTATATATTAACCTTTTAATCAGCTAATTCTTCCCTCAAATCTCAGACCAGGAAACCAGTCATCCCAGAGAAGCTAAGGTAGATGACATTTCTCCAGAGATGCTGAGCTAAGCATCCAGGACTGACTGAAAGTGCAGGTGAGTGGCATTCCTGGTGTTTTATCTGTCTGTGGCTCAGTCTCTGTCCTGGCTTCTTGGCAGATTCTATTCAGGATTCCTCTGGAACCACAAAGGGAAAATAAGCCCTTTCCAACTGCAGGCCCTCAGGGAGGGTGGGAGTGGTGCGAGAACTCTCAGAGGCTCAGTTTTGTTTTTGCAGATTCTTGGATCACTCCATCCAGCAGTCAAGCTTCAGGTTAAGTGCTTGGCAATATGAACACACAGCACTCTCCTGGGCAAGAGTGACTTAGCAGGCTTAGAACCAAATAATTCACTCAACTCTCCTCCTCCTTCGTGTCCTCCATTTCACTTGCCCCACACACAATTGTTAAACCTCCTGGGACTCAGTAGCACTTTGGCTAGATGCTTGTCCTGGAGCTTAGATAGAAGCCCCCGACACACGTGTTAAAAAGCAATGAATCCAGAGTCCATTTGACTTGGTTCCATTCCTTGGCTTGCCCTTACCTGACTGTGCCACCTGTGGCCCATTTTCTTCCCCATCACTCTGCCTCAGTTTTTCTCATGTAGGGTAAACATCGAAAACAATAAGATGTGCGATGAACAATGGCCTTGTGGGTCCAATGGAATGAATGATGCATATAAGCAACTAGAACAGTGCTGCATAGGATAAGCCGGAGAAGGCGACAGCACCCACGCCAGTGCTCCTGCCTGGAGAATCCCAGGGACGGGGGAGCCTTGGTGGGCTGCCATCTTGGGGTCGCACAGAGTCGGACACGACTGAGCTACTTCACTTTTCACTTTCACATTCTCATGCATCGGAGAAGGAAATGGCAACCACTCCAGTGTTCTTGCCTGGAGAATCCCAGGGACGGGAGCCTGGTGGGCTGCAGTCATGGGGTCGCACAGAGTCAGACACGACTGAAGCGACTAGCAGCAGCAGCAGCATAGGATAGGCAGTCAAGAGTGCTGTTATTATAGACTACAAGGTGAGAGGCATTAACAAATCATTAATTAATTGATTAACTAAATTAAAATCTAATGTGAAAGGAAATCACGGGTCTCTTCAGGAGCATGGGACAAGCTGGGAGCCAGGAGTCTAACCATCATTTAGAGGAAATTAAAGAAAGCAAACCCAACAGGAAGGAACATTTTTGCTTTGATCTCAAAGATGGGGTCTGAATTAGCTGGGTAAATATAAAGGGGGCCAGAGGAATCTTTTTAACTAACACATACTTTGCTTTCACGTGAATTCCTTTATGCGCTCTCCTGGGTTTCATGTAACAGATCTCTTGAAATGACAAGACCACATTTTCAAAAGAATCCAGACTAATTTAATGCTCTGCAAAAGTTGAACGTCTGACTGGGCAGTAGTGTTAGAATGTGGTAGCTACTCCTATTGCCCCTTGAGGGAAAGGCTACCCACTCCAGTGTTCTGGCCTGGAGAATTCCATGGATTGTATAGTCCATGAGGTCACAAAGAGTTGGACACGACTGAGAGACTTTCACTTCACTTCACTTCACTTGAATTTTTAGCAGATTTGGCTGTAAATAGTATTTGGCTGTCAACTTACATGTCTTCAATGCAATAGCATTGAGTTTGGTGGTGGAATATCCCTCAGTGGTTTAAGATGAGCACTCAGACATTAAAAAGCAGAGATATTACTTTGCCAACAAAGGTCTGTATAGTCAAAGCTATGGTTTTTCCAATAGTCATGCACGGCTGTGAGAGTTGGACCATAAAGAAGGCTGAGTGCTGAAGAATTAATGCTTTTGAACTGTGGTGCTGGAGAAGACTCTAGAGAATCCCTTGGACTACAAGGAGTTCAAACCAGTCAATACTAAAGGGAATCAATCCTGAATATTCATTGGAAGAACTGATGCTGAAGCTCCAATACTTTGGCCACCTGATGTGAAGATCTGACTCGTTAGAAAGGACCCTGATGCTGGGAAAGATGGAGGCAGGAGGAGAAGGGGACAGCAGAGGATGAGATGGTTAGATGGCATCACTGACTCAAGGGACATAATTTGAGAAATCTCTGTGAGATGGTGATGGACAGGTAGGCCTGGTGTGCTGCAGTCCATAGGGTCACAAAGAGTCAGACACAACAGAGCGACTGAACACCACCAACTTGGACAGTTCTCCGTAAGTAGGCAGCCCCTTCTCCAATATCATCAGGTGTTACTATTTTAAATAGGCTATCTGGACATGTTTTTCCCCATACACACTTTAACATTTCCAGAACACATGCTATGAGCAACATTCCAAATGTATTTGTGATGTCCGGGCAGTAATGGTCTTCCTATATGGCTCCTCTGTTCATTTATGCATTAGCTGGCACCTCAGAAAACAACAGGCAACTGATACACCTTTGAAGCTCCAGCAATGATCACATTTTATGATAACCAAAGGATTTCTATTATGTGAAAATTACTATTAGCCTGCTTATGAAAGCCAGATTTATGCTCAGACAGACTTACAAACACAGGGCAGAACCACACTGGTTCTGTACAATTCCAGTTTACCAGCAGCCAGTTACCAGTTGTAACCCTGTGTGTCTCAGTTTCCTCAGACAGAAAAGGAGGACAGTATCTTACAGGCTATTATGAAGATTAAGTGAGTTAATTATTATAAAGAGACTTCCATGGTACTGGCACATTAGTAGTTGCTCAATAAATGCTTTCTATCATTATTATTATTATCATTTTCTACATCATGTTTAGACCAATACATATGATTCACCGAGTATTCCCCAGGATGAGACACTGGACAAATATCATCAAAATACTACTTCACTGCTGCTGTAAAATTGTTCAATGAATAGACTGTGCTTCGGAAATATCAGAGGGAAAAGCAGGGACCTGACTCAGATAGAAGAGCAGGAGGGAATGTGCACTCGGGGTCAGCTGCCCAGCGAGAACACCGGCCCGTTGTGGGCTGAGGCTGTGCTGCTTTTGCAGGACATCGAGCATCCTTGACTCATTGGAAAAGACCTGATGGTGGGAGGGATTGGGGGGCAGGAGGAGAAGGGGACAACAGAGGATGAGATGGCTGGATGGCATCACTGACTCAAAAGACATGGGTTTGGGTAGACTCTGAGGAGTTGGTGTGATGGACAGGGAGGCCTAGCGTGCTGCAGTTCATGGGGTCACAAAGAGTCGGACACGACTGAGCGACTGAACTGACTGAACTGACCATCCTTGAAAATGACAGCTCGGGGCCCTGTCCTCTATGGCAAGAGCCACTGCCTTAAGCTTACAGGTGGATAGCGAATTCTGACAACACACTCTCGATGCCTGCCTTCTTTTTAGCTTCCATTTCTGTGCTGCTGTTCAGAGCCTTCTCTTTCAAAAGAAAGAGTTTATGTTTGTCCTGACAGGTGCTGATTCAAGAGCATAGCCAACTTTAGACTTTGCTTTCAGAAAAATGATTTTTTTTTTTCTGCCTAGACTGCAGGTTGCCAACTGGCAGCAGATGGGATGGGATCGGGCCAGCAGATGTGGTTAGTTCAGCCAGAGCGGTCTGTCATAGAAGCTAAATTATCATGTTATATCGAGCGCTTCGCTCTGAGCGGCCCTTGCCTGCAGCACTCCCTCTGCCTCTGCTCCGAACTCACACCTTTGTCTGGCCCTCTAGGCGTTGGAGTTTGCAACCCCCACTCTAGGACTCAGGAAATACGCTTTCCAAGCAAAGAACTCTCCTTGTTATGACTCTCCAGGTAAATTTTTCATCATGGTACCACAGCTATGTGCTCCTGGCACTACTGCAGTGCTTTTGGTCACGTGACGAAGTACTGACCACAAAAGGAGGGTGGAAGGATTTTCGCCACTAGTCCTGGCCCCTGAGATGCCCTCTCTTACCCACCTGGGACAACAGGAAGGAAAGACTCCCAGGGTGGCGGAATCATCCAGCAGGAAGGACCCGGGAATCGGTCACTGTAGAGGACGAGCACCTGGGAGAGCTGCCCAGCAAGGAAACCCCACATGCAAGTGTGGTCTCCAAGATTCCGGGTTGTTTGTTACAGCAACACTTGGCTGACGACACACTAGACTGGGGGCACAGGGCAGAGGGTTTTCTCTGCCATTGCATCATGGACTGTCCAGAGGCCAGGGAGAAACAGCAGAACTGAAGAAAAGCTTAACACAACTGTATCAAAAGTGGCCATAAATAAAAGGAGAGAAACATACTGCCACAAATAATTCTCTCAGCAGGCTGTGAACAACCTCAGAATCTCATCCTCTCTTAAGTCAGCTTCTAAATGCTATTTCCAAGTGAACCTGCTAGTTGTCTCCTGGCCCCTTGTTGTTTTCCTTTCACTGACGCGCTCGCTTTTTACTATTAGGGTAGATGGACAGTTACTTTATCCTTGCCACAAAAACCTCTGGTTTACTCTTGTCAAAGTCACTCTACTGGAATCAGTTTGGAGGGGCTTAGATTGGCGGGGAAGAAAGGCTACTATCTCTGACTTGCAGGGTATAAAAGTGTTACAGCAATGTATTTGACTGATTCTTTATCCTGCCAGGGACCAAAAACCCTGAGTCCTGGAAAGGTTTATAAAGGCACACTGCCTACAGGAATAGCACAGAGAAAAGAAGTGCTTGAAAGACACACAACACACTCACACACACACGCACATGTGCACACTCACATGCATATAGTGATGTTGTTCACTGTGAGTGTCAGTTCATGCTATCTACATCCTCCCTGAGTCTGACCTCCTTGAAATATTCCTGCTGCTTTACAGCCTCCCAGACCCAGAACACCTGCCACCTTCCTGGCCATTAATGTAAGATGCTGAGCAATGATTTTGAGATTCTTGGGAAGATAAAAGGGGAGAATGCTTCCAGTTTGGCAAGTCCTGCTGTTGCCTCATATACAATTTGAAACTAGCATTCTAGACCTCATTTCTAATTACATGCTACTCAGTATCTTTTCCTCAAATTATTAAAAGGGAAGCTGTGTATATCTGGAAAACGTGGGACAACAAGCCAAAACTAATCTGAGCCTGAATTCTGCCTATGTGGCCATTTCTTGACTTCTGGCAAGTTACTTTAACCTTGAACAGCCTCTCTGTTTTCTCTAAATGAGTATACCACCACCCATGCATACAGTCACTAGAGGGTTTGATGAGTTAACATAAATCAAAAGGTTGAAGAGAGGGACAGGATTATAATAGGTGCTGTGCTGTGCTCAGTCATGTCCGACTCTTTGCAGGCCCTTGGACTGTAGTTTGCCAGGCTCCTCTGTCCAAGGAATTTTCCAGGTAAGAATATTGAAGTGGTTTGCCATTTCCTACTCCACATAACAGGTGCAACGTGCCACCTATTGTTATTATTTGTATTAATATAAAGGAATATGTATTAAGTATTATGAAAATACAGAATAAGGAAAAACATGCTCTTTAGATGAGAATAGGAAACGGAACCATGTCACAAATAAAGGCCATATTGGAAAGAAGATTGACAGTTTTCAAGTGCAAAGTATAAGAGAGAGTGTTCCATGCAGGGATTTGGTAAATGCACTAGGGCATGCCAGTTGAAGAGACAGGGAGCAATTTCCCAGGGATAACAAGCTCTGTATTGTTTTCAAGATTATTTGAAAGTATTTTGCCACCTAAAATAGGACTGAATTCACCAGGTATGTGTCCTTGAGTCTGGCTAAAACAGAGCCAGAAAGAATTCACTCAATAAAGTCACAGTTTTTGTCTGAATGGAATTACTTTTTCACTCTTAAGATTCCAGGATTAATCAATTAGACAGTTGGAAATTTTTAAAACAAAAAATAGTGTTTTGTAAAAATGTTACTTAATGCAAAATTAGGAAGACTTGGTTTGTTGGCTCTTAGTAGAAACTAGAGGCTGTACCTGCCCTAGAATCGATGGTATATGTGTCTGTCTATGAAATTTTGGTAATAAAATTAGTGCAGCCAAACATCAATTAAGACCTGCAGCCCCTAAGTTGATAAAGGACTCTTAGTGTGAGATAATCTCAGGTGAGCCTTAACAGCCCTAGGAAATTCAGTGAAGCAAATATGAAATATCTGCCATTGCCAGGACTGAAACACTTTTTTGGGCTACACAAAAAACCCTAATTCCATGGAGATAACAAAGGAGGCTTTCTAAAGGAAGAGGTCTGGGATTCGAGGAGACAGCTCAATAGATCAGGACCTGAATCCATCACCGTGGCCAGCCTCCGATCCCAGTCACTACAGTTCCCAAGAGCAAGGCCTTGCCCTGCAGAGTACCCACAACCTTTTCAAATTCTGCCCGGGGGCTTGCTGCTCTGCTACAGGTTACAGTGAGATCAAGCGGAGCTGGGAAAGTCACAGGAGGAAGGTTCCCAGGACAACCTCCAGTGTCGGTCTCGATGCTGGAAAGCGCAGCTGGTTAAGTGCCCCAACCTACCTCATTCCAGACCTAGTCCTCTGAGAGGCATTTGTGTGCCACCCAGAGGGGCCGGTGGGCTGAGACCTCACGGTCCGCAGCAGTGACATCAATGATCCTTGATACACTGGCTCTCTCTCCTTCCCTGCATCCCTCCCCTGCCACTCACGCCTGCATCCTGCTGAAGGAAGCTACCTGTACCTAGTCCTTTGTCTTAGGCTCTCAGGCGAGCCCAAAATAAGACAAGGCCCATGGATTAGTTACATATTGCTGCTGTAACAAATTACTACCATCTTAGTGCCTTGTGGTTTAGTCACTAAGTCCTGTCCAACTCTAGGGACCCCACAGACTGTAGACCATCAGGCTTCTCTCCCCACGGGATTTCCCAGGCAAGAATACTGGAGTGGATTGCCATTCCCTTCTCCAGGGGATCTTCCTGACCCAGGGATCAAACCCACATCTCCTGCAATGGCAGGCAGAGTGTTTACCGCTGAGCCACCATGGGGAAGCTATCTTCGGGGCTTAAACATATTCTGTTACTGTACAGTTCTGGGCATCAGAAATCTAACACGGGTCCACAGGCTGCGTCTCTTCAGCAGGATCCTGTGTCCTTTCTGCCTGTAGCTCGCATGGGCCGTGCATATCCTTTAGCTCACGGCCTCTCCCTCCACCTTCAGAGCTGGGAGCGTAGCATCATCTCATCTCTTTCTGCCTCTCTCTTTTTCCATCAGCATATTGCCTTCTGTTTCCAACTCCTCCCACATACGTTTTATAAGGACAGTTGTGATTACATCAGGCTCGCCTGAGAAATCCAGGTAACGGTCACATGTTCTGAGAATTAGAACCTGGGAACCAGGGAACCATTTTCAGCCTCCAACCACCCACGAATAACTTATATAATGGAAGGAAAGTTGCATATTTAATGCCGTTATATAAATATTTATAATTTACTCATGGCTATTATTCTGTCATGAGAAACAAAGAAAGAAAGCCTGCGATTTTCGACAACATGGATGGAACTTGAGGGCATTTCTATGCTAAGTCGTTTCAGTCGTGTCCGACTCTTTGTAACCTGCCAGGCTCCTCTGTCCATGGGATTCTCCAAGCAAGAACACTGGAGTGGGTTGCCATTTCCTTCTCCAAGGGACCTTCCTGACCCAGGGATTGAACCCGCATCTCTTATGTCTCCCGCATTGGCAGCTGGGTTCTTTACCACCAGTGCCACCTGGGAAGCCCTAGGGCTTCAGTGAGGGCATCATGCTAAGTGAAAATAAGTCAGGCAGAAAAACATACTACACAAGGTATATCACATACACCATGCAGCATGTCTTTCTCTGTCTGGCTTAGCTTACTTAGCATAATGGCAACCCACTCCAGTATTCTTGTCTGGAGAATTCCATGGACAGAGGAGCCTGGTGGGCTATAGTCCACGGGGTAGCAAAGAATTGGACCCGACCGAGTGGCTAACACACACAAACACACACACGCGCGCCACATACATGTGGATGCTTAAAAAAAAAAAAAAAACGGAATCAAACCCATAGAATCAGAGAGTCGGAAAGTAGTTGAGAGAGGCTTGAATGTGGGGAAAACAGAGAGACTGGCAAAAGGATACCAACTTTCAGACACAAGATGAATAAGGTCGGAGGTGACTTTGCTTGATGGTAGTGGTGTAGGTCTGCTGTGAGGGTGGAACTCAGATGTTTTCACACACAGACACACACACAAAAGGAAGGGATAAATTGTTGAGATGGTGGATATATTAACTGACTAGATGAGGGGAATCCTTCCCAATGTATACATGTGTCAAATCACCATGTGTACTCTTTAAATAGCTTATAATTTTATCAATTAAACTTGAAGTTTGTTTGTTTGTTTGTTTGTTTTAAAGCAAAAATACCCATTTTGGGTGTCATTCCACAATCACCCACATTCCTGAAAATATTTACCTGTGAAATCAGGAAAACCTGAATGGAGAGCCCACTGATGGTCCATAGTTACATATCCAGGCCTGTTGTGTCAGTTTAACAACCAACTATGACCTTTTCTTGCTCAGAAATAATGATTAGATCCTGCCTGGCCGTGCTGTGAAGTGGAACATTTTATTCTAACCGTGCAGCTCTCGACACTTTCTTCTCTGCCAGATATTAGACAAGATGTCAGATTTGTCATCATACCGGAAGGTTTTTATTAATTATATTTCAGAGGCAAAGTCCTTTTTGTAATTTATTTTTTCACACCAGGAAAATTCTTCTATTGAACTAAATGTCTATCTTGTTAAATTGTTTTTCACTGCTAAAGTTTCTTGCTTTGAGAAGTTTCAGAAGGAGAGAAGTAGACCTAGCAAAAATTGGTGTTAAAGTCAAGGGAATGATTGTGTTAAGGAGAGCACCTCCTACCCGCCCTCAGCAAAAAAAAGTGTCATATGCATCTTTCTTTAAAATCTAACTGCCGAATTAATGTACATGCTAAAGGACAAAGTTCTCCAAATTTTCCTTGCTTGGATCAGAAGGAGTTACAAAGACTGTATTTACATGCCAATTAACCATACTCTGAAATTCATGCTTTGATGTAAGTAGCAGTTATTGAGTGCCTATTATGTATTGGTGGCCAAGATAGGCAACAATTAGTAAGACAAGCCCCCTCCTGTTTAGGAACATGGAGCACAATAGGAGTGGTTGGTATGTGAATACGTACTTGTAAAACACAATTAAAAGTGTAAGAAAGGAGCAAGTAATCTAGTTGAAAAACTCAAAAGAAACAGAAAAAAAAAAAAGGACAAAACTCAATGTTGGAGGGTAGGAATAAGGTCCCCAGAGAAACCACTGTCCTAGACAGTTTTACCTGTGTGCCCTTCACTTTGAAACAGAAGATGGTCAGCGGGGAGGACAAGCCTCTTCAGTGCTGCTACAAATTACTCAGACGGACTCAAACGTCTCGAGATGGAGACATGAACAAATTCTTGATGATTAAAAACTCCTAAAGTCTTTGAAAACAACTTTATTTTTAAAGACAACAATTCTTGAGAAGATAGAAACCAGAAAATATTTTAAGAAGTAACATTTTCTGCTTTATATTTCCAGAGTAGCAAGCAAGATAGTAATATTATCTCCAAGGGGAACACAATGTGGTCTCAGGTTTCAAGGGAGAAAAAAAATAGAGGGAGACCTTCCAGCTACAAGGAACACCCAGGAAAAATCTGACGAGTGTCGAACAACCAGTTCTCCGAGAAAGAAATGCCTTCATTTGTCACACTTGCGAGTTTCCATGGTATAAATACTCCCATTATGGCTAGTTTCAAGCAACCAATGTGAAGTCACTAGACGCAGAGTTGGGAAGACACACACGTACAGTTGGCTCCTCTGAGCCGAGCAGCTCCTACCCAGTCCTGGGTGTGCCAGCTCCTAATCCTGGAGCATTTGGGCCAAGAACTTGCCTGGACTTCTGCAGGGCCTGTATGAGTATGAACTGCCGTGACACCTAGGAGAGCTTCCCTCCTTCCCAGGACGACATTTCATAATCCAGGATGGGGTTACATTACACATGAATTAAAATGTCCTGGAACACCCTCACTAATGGAGCAAAATGGCCCACCCTAATTTGCTTTTACAGTAAGAGAAAATGCAATGAATCCTTGATTCGTGACTGTGTGTTATTTAAATATTGCTTTTGATGTTTTATCCAGAGTCCTAGCTCAAATGATCAGAGATAATCCTGCCTTCTGACATAATTAGGGAGCTCCTGCTTTGCTAAGCTGGAGAATAATCAATTTGACCTTGAAAGTTTGTCTGTAGTATCATACTAATGTTCAGAACGCAGAGGAGGCAGCCACACTAGTGTCTCCCTAGATACTCAAACATCAGCTACAGACTCTGTTCCAAGGACAAACAGGCTTGAGCAGAGAGGGTGGAAATTATGATGGCCAGCAGGCTCCATATGGCCACTAAATCTGTTAGATGGCCTTTAGTTCACACGGAAATCACAAGGATTTTCACTAAGTACCTGGGATTGAGACAGCACTGGGATTGGAGTCAAACAGAACAACACTCCACACATGATCAAGACCCTGAGGGGCAGAACTTCATCTCCAAATTATCACCATCCGTGCCTCTCTTTATCTGTCCCCACAACAAATAACATCTGTCTTTTATTATCCCAGTTGTGCTCTTAGTTTTCCTAAATTAAATTTGAAAGTGAATTTTGGTTTGCATTTGTGTCTTATATAGATTTTTCTTATGCCCAGGGCTCTTCATTCTTTTCCATTACCTTTCTGGCCTCCCCAAGCACCTAAGTTTTCATTCTTTATTCACTAATATTCCTAAGAGGGGTCTCCTTGAATGCATTGCAGAGAACTCATCTGTGTTTCAATGAAACTACAACCACCATAAAAGAATCTCAAGTATTCTCCCCTCAGAACTTCTTCCATATTTACTGTCCCCTGTATTCTGGAGAGCTGAGTCAGCCTGGCCCATTACTCAAGTTCGTGTTTCTCAGAGTGCCAGGCCCTTCCTCTTAGCAGGCTTGTTCAAAGGCACAGACATTTTAGAGGAATAAAAGTGGCTTACTGGTGGTCTTCAAAAACTGAAGATATTCCTTCCCTCTGCTTCTTGCAATATCAAATGATCCCCCTCCTCTCTGATCTCTGTAACAAGCAGGAAGACTCTTCAACCTGCTTCTCATTAAAAACAAACAAAAAAAGCACATCTAGATACAAATGCACTAAGTCACAAATGCACTAAGTCCATCCTAAAGGAAATCAGTCCTGAATATTCTTTGGAAGGACTGATGCTGAAGCTGAAACCCCAATACTTTGGTACCCGATGCAAAGAACTGACTCACTGGACAAGACACTGATGCTGGGAAAGATTGAAGGCAGGAGGAGAAGGGGATGACAGAGGACGAGATGGTTGGGTGGCATCATTGACTCAATGGACATGAGTTTGAGCAAGCTCTGGGAGTTGGTGATGGACAGGGAAGCCTGGCGTGCTGCAGTCCATGGGGTCACAGAGAGTCGGACACGACTGAGCGAATGAAATGAACTGAACTGAACTGAAATCACAAATCCCCTCATTATTATTACTGCATTAAATTTAGATGTGAATGAACCAGCCTCTTCTTTCCAACAAACAAACATTCATTCGGTTTTAAACTGAGAAGAAAAAAAAAAACAAAACTCTGAGCTGAAATAGTTTTAAAAGGACAGTATATACATTTTTTCTCATGTCTATTTGAGTCCAGAAGTTCAATTGCCTGAAATTTCATGAGCCAGCCCTTGGGATATTTTCAACTCAAGCTAGATTAATGCAATAGTCAAAGTTTCTGCTAATCCTACTGCTCTTTCAAAGTACATCTGAGTCTTCTAATGGAAAAATAGTATATCTCCCCAGAAGAAAAATCTGGAGGAGAGGTGATCTTCTTCAAAAAATTTTATATAGTATAAAATGTGATCACATGAAGCGCCTCCAGATTAGGCTGGGAGACTACGCTCGAGTCTGTCTAGACAGTCAGACATCAGGTACAGACTTTATTTGAAGGGCAAATAAGCTTGAGCAGAGAGGTGCACAATCACAGGCCCCATCTGAACAATTGATCTATTAAAGAGCCAGCAAGGCCAGCACCCACACGGGAGAGCTGAGGGCCAGAACTAAGGCAGTGGGAACGGGCTGGGGAGGAGAGAGACCTGGGTCTCAGCTACGGCCCTGGTCTCCCCGGGACTGTTTGGGATTTAGCCCCTAATATCCTGTATCCCAGGAAACGCCTCAGTCCCAGGTAGCCTAGACCCAGAAGCAAACTGACATCAAACTCAAACTGAGCCATTTGAGGAGAGAAAGCTATAGGAACTAGCAGAAGGATGGGCAGGGTTGGGTAGAAGGAACACAGGGCACAGAGAAGCAACCCAGTAAGCGCGGGGCACATTTATCTCATCTAAGCCTGCAGGTCTAGGGGAGGAGCCGGCCTCAGACCCAGGAAAGAGAGCCGCACGAGGCGGCTCTCTGTGACCCCAGCGGAGGGACACTGCAGGCCGCAGAAGCGTCCTCTCCTCTCTCCTTCTGAGCGCCTGCCCCAGTCCCCGCGCGGCCAAAGCACTGATTGTCAAACCAGGAGTGACAGGCCCAGTCCGGCCTGCTCCCGCTCCCTGGTTTTGCCAGTAAAGCTGCATTTGAACACAAACAGGCTCATCCCTACTGTCACGGGTGCTTCCACACTACAGTGGCAGAGCTGAGTGGCTGTGACAGGGACCCGATGTCTCCCAAAGCCTAACGTCTGCAGACCCCCGGGCGAAGGCCTTGGAAACGGGAGGGCAGGGGAACTGGGCAGAAGGCAAGGCGTGGAAGGGTAAGCAGTGGCCGGAAGGGGCTCATCACACTCCCCACCCGCAATAGTCATCACAAAACTGGAGAACTACCGAGAGAGCCAGGCCAAAAAGCTGGAAACAGAGGCACCCCACAATTACTCTGAGTGTCAACAAAGCCCTGAACTTCTTAGGCAGCCGCCCATGAACCAGTCTTTTTTTTTTTTTTAATTAGGCTCCTGCAGAGAAGATTTAATTGTGGAAAGATGGAATTTGAAAAGCTCAGAGGCACTCAGCCTTTTCACAATATTAGTTGGGTGAATTTTCTGCTAAGTTCAATATCTTATAAAAAAAAAAAGAAAAAAACCTTTTTTTCAAAATCCAAAGAAAATACTGTAAATTAGTAAATAAGATGTAGGGCTTCAGATTATTCTTTGGGACAAGAATGATGAACTATTTCACAATAATTCTCAGTATCTGGGTGACAAATGTTAATTGATCACTTCCTACTTGCCAGTCCTCTACTGGACACTGGAGAAAGAAAGTATACAGGATGGAAAGTGTTTTCTGCCTTCGTGGAACGTAACTCTAGCATAGGAGATACTAATGAACGACTGAGAAATAAACAGAGGATCATTTCGGAGTGATAAATCCTATCGAGAAATGAAAGCTGAGCGAGGGGGTGGGGTGAAGGACAGTAGGGGACGATTGGGAAAGCATCTCTGATGAGAATAATAAGGATTCTGTCTCACGGAGCTGGGGGAAGATCATTTGACACGGAGGCAGCAGGAAGCACAAAGGGAAGGCTTGGCACAGGGATATTTGAAAGTTCCTATAATAATAAAAACTAAAAAAAAAAATAAAAGGAAAAATCTGTGATGGTAAGAAGGCCAGGGCAGCTGGAAGGGAGGCCAAGGCGTCTAGAAGGCAGCCCAGTGGAGAAAGCCAGAGAGTTAGGTGAGGTCTTATGGGCTAGGACTTTCCTGTAGCTCAGAGGGTAAAGAATCTGCCTGCAATGCAGAAGACCGGGGTTTGATCCCTGGGTCAGGAAGATACTCTGGAGAAGGGAATGGCAATCCACTCTAGTAGTCTTGCCTGGAGAATCCCATGGACAGAGGAGCCTGGTGGGCTACAGTCCTTGGGGTTGCAAAGAGTTGGACACTTCTGAGCAACTAACACCACTCCTATAGGCTATGTTGCTGAACAGTTAACTCGGCAGATCTGAGCATGTAGCTTTGGAATGGCCCTGCTTGCCAGACTGGCCCTCAGCTGGCATCTGGGAATTTGAATTTCAGGGGAGTTTCCACCATCCTAAGTGATTAGAGTGCCTCACTGTGCCAAAGCTATTTGCACAATCAGTGTAGTTTATGCTAAACCACATCCTTCTGGGTGTCTGGAGTTTGGCTACATGCCAGGCTGAAGGATCCCAGGGGACCAGCACCCAGTACTAACTCAGGGCACCAGTCTCTCGTGAGTCTCCCTGGCTGGCAAGCTGTCACTTGTACCCTCATACTTCCTTGCGGGAGGAACGCTCTTCTCACGACTCCACTGGAGGGGGACTCCTATGCTTGGTTTTGCTGACTTCTCCCCAGGCACTTTTTCCTTTTGTGACTTTGTTCTGATCTTTTCCCTGGAATAAGTCCTAGTCATGTGTATGAGGCAGGAGGAGAAGGGGATGACAGAGGATGAAATGGTTGGATGACATCACAGACTCAATGGACATGAGTTTGAGCAAGCTCCGAGAGTTGGTGATGGACAGGGAGGCCTGGCGTGCTGCAGTCCATGGGGTCGCCAAGAGTCGGACACGACTGAGAGACTGAACTGAACTGATGTGTATGACTATATCTTGAGTCCTGTGAATCCCCCTGGGGGGTCACTGACATTGGAGGTGGTCTTAGGGACCCTCACACAAATAGCAGTATTTCATTCATTTTCTCTGAGCCAGAACCCAGAGGAAGCACTTTACATAAACTTCCCCATGTAACCTTCGCCCCAAGTCTCTGAGGCTGGCAATTCTTCCCCGTTATTACTGGCACCATTTTACAAATGGAGTTAATTAAGATTCGGAGAATTTCTGTACCTCCCTCAAGGTCACCCAGCGGAGCCTGATGGAGAATCCAAGTGGTTTAACTCGCAATTGTATCATTTGCCCTCTGGGGTCACCCACAGTATACACACAGCCTGCAGAAAACATAGATTTTTTGCACATTTGTTTGACTTTACCACAACGGGTTGTCCATTTTAAGACTTTAATCTATTTTATCATGAGATGCTCCAGCGAAGCTCATTCAAGCACCACCTCTTAATCTTGATAGTGATTTTGAGCCTTTGTTATAAGAAAGACTATTAAGATTTGGCAATAAGATTCTTCAAGGGTGATAAATATCCCTTTAAAGGGACTGCAAATCCATTGACTGAATAACTCTGTCCTAAAAATGAAAGTCACACTTGGGGAATGAAAGGGTGGGTTATGAAAATGCAAATTAGGATGACTTTATTGGTTGAGTTGAATTCAGCCCTCTTATCACACAGAAATGCCAGTCCAATAGGTTCCTACTACGGCAAGTCTGAGGCCCTGTAGAACATAGACATTTGGTATCAGTGGTCTCAAAACGGATTCTGATGTCTGCTGTTCAAAGTCAGCAGCAGGAAATGCTGAGATGCTATTATTTCCATTACTCTGGAACTTATTTGTATTCTTTTCAAAAAACAAACAAACAAACAAACAAACCTCTTTAGGCCTGACTTCCTTTGTCATCAATATTTCTCAAAGTGGGTTACATATACTTACTGTGGTATGTGAGATAATTTCAAGCAGTATACTGAGATGAACAGTTTAAAAAATGTTTTGATTATTGTGTCTTTAATGTTTGCCCCCTATTTATAGTAAGCAATGCTGATTTTCTGTTTATGGTAATGACAGATAATGTCCTTTCTTGGTATATTTGTACCAAATAGTAAATTGATTTAAATAAAAGTGAACATGAAAGAGAATATGGTTCTATTAAATATGAAAGATTTAAGTTGGGAGAAACTCTGAACTGGATAACTTGTTTGGAAAGGTTTGCAGGCAGGGAATTTCAATCAAAGGCAGAAAGAGTGAGATGGAAGTAGGTAACAGTCAGAATCAAAAGGAAGCAAAGCCATGATAAAGTTGACATCAGTGGTACCCGAAGCGTGGTGTCTGCTCAAGCAGTTTCCCTATTACCTGGGAGTTATAAATGCAGATTCTCAGGCCCCACCTCAGACCCGCTGAGTGAGAAACTGCAGGGCAGCGGGGAGGGAGGGATGGGACACAGCAATCGGTGTTCACACAAGCCCTCCAGGGGGCTTCCGAAGCCCACTCAAGTTGTTGTTCAGTCATTCATTCATTCACTAAATGCAAAGGAAGCCCCTTCTATACACAAGGCTCACTCCACACTCAAAGCCTTGGGAAGCCACAGAGGAAGAACATTTTACTAAGATGCAGGAACACATGCTGGGAGGGAATCGTGGTGAATTCTGATGAACAGAGCCTGAGTAAACGGGTCTCTGCTGTACAGAGGCTCTGGGGCTCGTAGCGTGATCTCCCGGGGTGTTTGCTGGAGAGACGTCCTGGTGTGACCAAGACATATATTCATTTTATTGTCATAGACTGATCGAGCTGATGAAAAACTGGGCAAGAATTAAATGTCCTTGGTTTGCTGGAGGCAAGCATGCATATAGATTGATCATCACAGCAAGACAGTCCCAGCCTCCTCCTGTGTGTGAGCTGAGACCTTCGAGCCTGGGGAAGTTTCCAGCTAGAGACCAAGAGTGATGAGGCCACTGGTCAGCACTGCCATGACAAAGTGGGTCCTCACAGTCTAAGATCACAGTGCCGTATCCTAGGTTATATTCCTGTGGGTCAACTAACTGGAAATGGATTAAAAAATGATAGAGCAAGAATAAGGGCAGAAAGAGGAATGTTTTCTCTCATCAAGGATTATTGCAGCTAAGTTGACTTTCCCCAGGAAACTGGCTCGGTGAGGACCACATTTGAAGCTTACAATTTAGCCCCTGCATCCAAAGGTGGGGGCAGCTGTGGGTTTTAAATCCAAGCACCATGTGGCTTTGAAAAGTGAGCAGTGGCAGAAATCTATACTACACTTTTTCTGTGAATGTTGGAAGGAGCATAAACTGACCTGATACAGAAGCCACATGTGCCTATAAGCCATGCTGTGAGGGAAGAATGCCCACTGGATTTCAAAGACTTGGTGTGAAAACAGAGGGCAAAATACTTCATTTTCAATCTTTGTATTGCTTACATGTAGAAATGCCATACTTTAGATATATCAGGTTAAAGAAAATAAATCATAATGAATGTTATCTCTTTCTTTTTACTCCTTTTAATGTGGCTACCAGAAAATTTTAAATTATCTATGTGAACTTATATGCAGAGTACATCATGAGAAATGCTGGGCTGAAAGAAACACAAGCTGGAATCAAGATTGCCGGGAGAAATACCAATAACCTCAGATATGCAGATGATACCACCCTTATGGCAGAAAGTGAAGAGGAACTAAAAAGCCTCTTGATGAAAGTGAAAGAGGAGAGTGAAAAAGTTGGCTTAAAGCTCAACATTCAGAAAACGAAGATCATGGCACCTGGTCCCATCACTTCATGGGAAATAGATGGGGAAACAGTGGAAACAGTGTCAGACTTTATTTTTCTGGGCTCCAAAATCACTGCAGATGGTGACTGCAGCCATGAAATTAAAAGATGCTTATTCCTTGGAAGGAAAGTTATGACCAACTTAGATAGCATGTTGAAAAGCAGAGACATTACTTTGCCAACAAAGGTCCATCTAGTCAAGGCTATAGTTTTTCCTGTGGTCATGTATGGATGTGAGAGTTGGACTGTGAAGAAGACTGAGCACTGAAGAATTGATGCTTTTGAACTGTGGTGTTGGAGAAGACTCTTGAGAGTCCCTTGGACTGCAAGGAGATCCAACCAGTCCATTCTAAAGGAGATCAGTCCTGGGTGTTCATTGGAAGGATTGATGCTGAAGCTGAAACTCCAGTACTTTGGCCACCTCATGCGAAGAGTTGACTCGTTGGAAAAGACTCTGATGCTGGGAGGGATTGGGGGCAGGAGGAGAAGGACGACAGAGATGAGATGGCTGGATGGCATCACCGACTCGATGGACATGAGTTTCAGTGAACTCTGGAAGTTGGTGATGGACAAGGAGGCCTAGCGTGCTGCGATTCACAGGGTCGCAAGGAGTCGGACACGACTGAGCGACTGAATTGAACTGAACTGATGTGGCTTAGATTAGATTTCTATTGCACTGCTCCAGAGCAGGGGCTCTGCTAACTTTTTCTTGAAAGGTCAGGCAGTAAATATTTAGGCTTTGTAAACCAAGATGCAAAATGGAGGCCATCATGTAGGTGTGATGCTTAAGCATTTAAAATGGAACTGTGTAGAATACAAAAATCATTCTTAACTTGAACTAATAAGCAAACAGGTATCAGACTGGATTTGGCCTATAGATCCCATTTGCAGACCTCTGTGCTAGAGTATAATGTTCCTCAAAACATCCTACACACAGCACCGTGGACCCAGCAGTCCGCTTGTGTGGAGCCAACTGTGCCAGCAGACGCATGGCAGGTGCATGGAGACCTGAGATCCAAAGTCGACCTGAAGAGGCAAGATGGGACTTGCACTAAGGCATGTGGAGCTGCAAAGCTCATTTTCTTAATCGCCAGGCGTCACCAAGGAAGGCCCCTTTTTATTGTCTCCTTTTCTCATTTTTTGGGGGGAGGGTTTATCTTATGGTTACATGGTCATGTCAGACAATCTGAATACTGAGTTTGGTCATCTAAAAATGGACAAACAAAAGGAATGCATAAGTGACTGGGCCCTCCAGGTGATTTTAAAATCTCTCTCTTGCTTCTCTTTCAGCATAAATGACAAGGATTACGTAGCTCAGCCATCTAGTGCAGGCCCCTGCTTTTCATGCAGGAAGCACTGACCTTTAAATTCATTTGAAAGATGCAAGCAGCCTGCCTGGTGGGGGGTGGGGGGTGGGGGAAGAAAGACCTCCAAATGTCTGGTAGTAAAAATTGCTTTCAGTGCATCAAGAGTTAATCTTCTGGTGCTGCAGGTTATTAATATAGGGAACACAAAGCAGTTGTATCCTATCTTCTGAAAGCAGATGAGCTGGCTAGCACTGAATTGAGAAAATTATTATTTATTAAAAATGAGATAGTCACGGACCAGTGACTAATCCTGATTGGGTTCAGAGACAATTCCCCACCCACCAGGAAAGTAATACTTTTCAGAAAGGTATTTTGTTAAATACAACGTACCAATAGCATTGCTATTCATCTGCTCTAGGCTCCCACGTAGGATCTTTTCACATTATAATGGCATCAGCAGTGAGAAGCCCCTGTGCGTCCTCATAGCCCATTTTCTCTCCTAAGCAGCCGCTGTACTGTCAGCCTGCTTACAGCTGAGGCTTCCTTGCTACGGCTCACACAACCCTGAGAGTACGCGATTGGAGTGGATGGACGGCAGATCCCAGTAAGTTTCGGAGTTGGCATTAGGCTCACCCCTGGACACACAAGAACAGAGAAGGAAAGAAGGGACTTTCCATCTGCATTGATTGCAAGGGCAACACAAGGCTCTTGTGTGGTTGAGAGAAAGAAGGTCTAAGGGATACATCTGGAGCTTGTTTTCCTCAATGATACAATAAGAGGCTGTTGGGTTTTTGGATTAAGGATAGATTTTGAAGTCAAGCAATGAAAGTGTTAGTTGCTCAGTCCTATCCAACTCTTTGCTGAACCCATGGACTGTAGCCCGACAGGCTCCTCTGTCCATGGAATTCTCCAGGCAAGAATACTGGAGTGGGTTGCTATTTCCTACTCCAGGGGATCTTCCTGAGCCAGGGATTGAACCTGGGTCTCCTGCACTGCAGGCAGATTCTTTACTGCTGAACCACCAGGGAAGCCCGAAGTCAAGCAGACCTTGATCGATATAAATCTTCATGCCACAGTTTATTATCTATACAGCTTCTACTGGGGCATTTTCTTTTCCAGGTACATGCATGATAGGGCAGGTAAACTATTTTGCGGGGTCAGTAAAGAATGGGCACATCAGTGTGGTTGGTGCTTGGGAAGGAGGTGCTACCTAATAATTCACGTTATTAACATCTGAAATCAGAAATTCCTGTAAAGTCAGAGATGTTGGTTGCTGTACAAATTAGAGCAGGCTCCTGGGAGATGTTGTTGTTGTTCAGTCTCTAAGTCATGTCTGACTCTTTGTGACCCCATGGACTGCAGCATGTCAGGCTTCTCTGTCTTCTACTTTCCCCCAGAGTTTGCTCAAATTCAAGTCCTTTGAGTCAATGATGTTCTCAAGCCATCTTATCCTCTGCACACCTTTCTCCCTTTGCCTTCAATCTTTCCCAGCATCAGGGTCTTTTCCAAAGAGTCAACTCTTCATATCAGGTGGCCAATTGGCGCTTCAGTTTCAGCTTCAGTCTTACCGATGAATATTCAGGTGATTTCTTTTAGGATTGACTGGTTTGATCTCCAAGAGTCCAGGGGACTCTCAAGTGTCTTCTCCAGCACCACAGTTCAAAAGCATCAGCTCTTCTTTGTGGTCCAACTCACATCCATACAAAACTACAGGAAAAACTATAGTTTTGACTATATGGACCTTTGTCGGCAAAGTGATGTCTCTGCTTTTTAATATACTATCTAGGTTTGTCATAGCTTTCCTTCCAAGGGAAAAGCATCTTTTAATTTCAAGGCTGTAGTCACTGTCCACAGTGATTTTGGAGTCCAAGAAAATATATCCTGGAAGATGGATCTGTGTAATGTCACTTGGCTTCTCACATCAGTTGCCCCTCTGCCTGCTATCATCAAGTGATACCACGACATACTCATTTTAAGAATAAGAAAGTCTAATTCCAGAATGGGAATTTCATAGCAGACATGTCATCTTTATTGATCACTTATGTATTGGGTTGAATAACATCAACTTTTAGATGTTACTTGAAAACTCAAATGAACTTTTTGGCCAACCCAATAGTAGACAAGGCTAACCCATTGCTCCATTTCTATGATGTTGGCTCGATCCAACATCAGAATTCTTCCCAACACAGTTTCCTAGCATTTTCTGCCAAATAATTGGAGTTGTCATGTGAATCAAAAATCTGCCCATCTCCCTTGGAGCAATCAAATGTGTATTCCCATCCAGCAGATGATCAAGAAATTCATTTTCTTTCTATCCATTTGTGTTTTGGGAGATACAGTTATTGTTTAGTGATGGCTGATCTAGATGTGTGAGCTTATTGTAACATGGCAATGTTATCAAAATTATTTCATATAGTTTTTTGGTTTGTTTCTTTGTGGTGGTAGTAGTTGAAAGAGTATTAGATTCATATCTCTCACTGTGAATCTTGCACATGATATAGAAATCTAATTATAACAGTCTATAGTGACAGCAGTCTTTACCCAGTCTATAGACAGATATGTTTAGTAGATTGCATTTTCTAATTTCATCTGAATTTTCGTAACTATGTTGATATAACAAAATAAAAGAGGGGGCAAGGAGGAAAATGAAAATGAGAAGAAAGAGGAGGCAGAGGAGATGGATGGAAAGTTACACCTAAATTGTAAGTGTCTATTTGCTCTAAAACACTTAAAAACTGTCAGAAAGACCATGCATTAATTAGGGTTGAAATGCAACCTAGACATTGCAAAACTTATTTTCTAACTGGTTTCATGTTCATAATTAATGGCTAATATTCTGCCATTTATAAGGAATTAAAATAAACAGTGGTTTAATGAGATTTCACCAGGCCACTTGCAAACACTCAATCAAATCTTATTTCCAATATGCAAAGAATGTCTCCTTGACTCTTAATGCATTTAAGGTCAACAGTAACATCTTCATACATAAAAGATTCTATTCCACTTTTAAAGAAGAGGTAATTATAAGAGAGGGGTCACACCGAAGGTCTACGTTTTGTGTAACTTCTATTCTAATTAATTTATCGTATGTGGGATTTTGCTTTGGCTTCCAAGTGTTGATCTTTTACAGCTACCACATTCCATGTGATAATGGGTTTCATTCCTTTAAAAGGTCACACTTGATATAATTTCACCGTTAACAGAAGGAACCTAGGCGCATGGGTGTTACTGTGTCATTGCACCGTGAAAAGTCATCGGCAAAGTCCTGGGTCTCTTTTGCCCTTAGACGTCATTTAAAAACCAAGGGGCCAAGGCATTTGAACAAAAGGTGAGAAATTCAATTAATCATTAAGAAGGGTGCCTTCACAATGGAAGCCCCACAGAAGCATGTGGATCAACAGAAATATTTGTATCTGAGAATGTGTTTTTGCTTGTGCCTTTTGTTTTATAAGTGAAATGACCGGAATGTGACTGTTATTTTCTCTTGTATTTATTCTGTGAGTGGTTTCCTTGGGGTGGCATGACCCACAGCTGGGCTCCTCAGGCCTTTCATCATCAGAAACCTTTGTGTTGCTGTTTGGGTCGTTTCCTTCTGATGCTTCTCATCCTTAGAAAAATTTGGGTCTTCCAAGGAAACTGAAGTTATTAAGCAATAATTACTTCATTTCCCAGGGCCTTCCTACCCTGCCACTTAAAAAAATCAAAGACATACATAATTGTCAAATAGAAGCATCTTAGATAACCAACCAAGCTGAGAACATAGAATTCTGGCTCAAGGAAGAGAAACTTGATGTTAACCTAGCTCAAGATACACGTGTGAGTTCACCTGAGATTCCTGAAATACGGCCAGTTTGCAGATCACAATCAGTGACTGACCGCAGAAAAACCCCTAGACTAAGGCAGATCACAAACGTTCTGAGTGCAGATGACCGAGGGTTTTGTGAAGATGCGGATTCTGATCAGAAGGTCTGGGTTGGAGTCTGAGAACCTGCATTTCTGGCAAGCCCCCCACCCCCGATGATGCTAATGCTGCTAGTGCCTGGACCACACTCTGAGAAGCTGGGCTCTGGACAGTAAAGGAGAGCAAACGGGGAACTGGGTCACAAATGTGGCTCAGTTTCACCCCCAAGGAAGATTTGTTAAGCATCTTCTGTATGCCAGGCCCATTATATATAACACATGTCCATTTTTTATGCAGTATATAAACGGGGCAATATATTGGTATTTTTCCTTCACCGGTCCACCCACATCTTGCCACATAAAAAGTCTGTGCATTCCTGAAAAAAGCCAGATCATGCTTGGGACAGGGAATATTTCTTTGGCCATTATAACATGCACTTACTATCATTGTAACTGGCCCTCCTCCATGCATGGAATGATTCACAGACTAAGTAGCAAATATTTATGTGCCAGATGGGGCTTCCCTGGTGGCTCAGATGGTAAATATCCCCCTGCAATGCAGGAGACCCAGGTTTGATCCCTGGGTCAGGAAGATCCCCTGGAGGAGAGAATGGCAGCACACTCCAGTATTCCTGCCTGGAGAATTCCATGGACAGAGGAGCCTGGAGGGCTACATACAGTCCATGGGGTCAGCAAAGAGTCGGACATGACTGAGCGACTAATACTACATGCCAGATGCTATGCTATGTAGTAGATGTGTGATGCCAAGAGAAATAGATACAGCCTCTGCCTTCATGGAACGTCAAGCTAGAAAGACTCTGCCAGGACACAGAAGAAATACACAGCTATACATTTATATATGTGTGTGTGTGTGTGTGTGTGTGTGTGTGTGTATCTCATCTTCTTAGTACTCCCAACCCTCACCAACTTACAAGCAAATGGAACTAGTTCCTCTTCTTCCCTTCTGCTGTGTCACTCCCCACTTGCGCTAGAACATTCACTGTGCCAGGCACCGTGCCTGATGCAAACAACACTGTTCGCTGCTCTTGGGGACTCCAAGGGTTAGCGAGGAAAAACAGATGCTGACTTCCAGGATCACTGTTTCACAATCAGCATGCTGTGTGCATAGCAAAAGCTAGTGTGGTGTCTCTCATGAAGCTAGAGTTCAGACAGAGACTTTGGAGTGAATGAATGAATGGAAGAGTCAGTGGGTACAAGGCCAAGTGTGTTTCCATAGTGAGACTCTAAAACGCTGCTGTACAGTGGCTCTAATTAGCTTTATGTGCAGAGTAGGGTACAAATCCCAGTCCTGCCACCAACCAGCTCTCAGAAACTTTGTTTTCTCTTTTGGAAAAACAAAATATGATAGTAACATTTTTCTTATAAGGTTGTTGTGGGGATTAAATGAGATATCTATGAGATAGATATCTCATAGATATCTATGATATCTTCGGAGAAGGCAATGGCACCCCACTCCAGTACTCTTGCCTGGAAAATCCCATGGACGGAGGAGCCTGGAAGGCTGCAGTTCCATGGGGTCGCTGAGAGTTGGACACGACTGAGCGACTTCACTTTCACTTTTCACTTTCATGCATTGGAGAAGGAAATGGAAACCCACTCCAGTGTTCTTGCCTGGAGAATCCCAGGGAGGGCGGAGCCTGGAGGGCTGCCGTCTATGGGGTTGCACAGAGTCGGACACAACTGAAGTGACTTAGCATGAGATGATTACTCCACAGCATAACGCTGGTTACTCTTAACACCATGTTTATTATTACTTTCCTAGTGACTATTATGGAAGTGGCATAGGATACAACCCTCCAAGGAGATGAAGAACTCTGAGACGTGGAGATGATGAGAAAGGTTCTGCAGAGAAAACAAGTCAGATTATTGCTTACACACTCAATAAGTATTCCACTGGTTATTTGTGCTTGCCAGGGAATTAGGTGGAGATTAATTAATATTTATAAAGTATTTTGATATCCATGTAATATCTAGTAAGCAATTAGTTCTGTAGCACAAAGCCAAATCCTTTTACATACCAAACAATGTAGAACAAACCGAATACAGCTGTGTAAGAAGGAACAGCATTTCATTAGCTCCTGTTGTAGGAAATACGAAGTCAGTTGAATTTTTCCCCCCTTTTAGTAATTTTCTTGCTGATTTTCTCTGGCTTCCTACTGCATTTTCCTGCCTTACCCCCTGCAGCACCAAATCAAATTATTTCCTCTTGGGTAGCAGTAAAAGCAGGAAGATGAAGACACATGAAATTCTGGCCTCTCCTGCTTGGAAGGTGTTCTGAACCCAAGAATGCACAAAGGGTTTAACAGGGAGGCAGGTGGGGCTCCCTAGGTGCGTGTTTCCATATCCATTGCCCCAGTCAGGTGGTGTTCTTCTTCTAGATCTTCACAGAGAAGAACTTCAGGGCAGGGAATAAAAAGGAAATTCACTCAAAAGACTGGTTCCTCACTGGCATGCTTTCTCAGGTTCTCTCCAGTCCACACATACATGTATATGACCAAGCCCCCGAATGACCTGGCTGGATTCTCCCCACCCTTGCTCATGGCTTTCCATGCACCATCCTTGCTGCTGCTGCTGCTGCTGCTAAGTCGCTTCAATAGTGTCCGACTCTGTGCGACCCCATAGATGGCAGCCCACCAGGCTTCCCCGTCCCTGGGATTCTCCAGGCAAGAACACTGGAGTGGGTTGCCATTTCCTTCTCCAATGCATGAAAGTAAAAAGTGAAAGTGAAGTTGCTCAGTCATGTCCAACTCTCAGCGACCCCATGGACTGCAGCCTACCAGGCTTCTCCGTCCATGGGATCTTCCAGGCAAAAGTACTGGAGTGGGGTGCCATTGCCTTCTCCTTACTTATGGACAATATGTTGTCACATATCCATAAATCCCTTGTCCCCATCTTTTTCTAAAGCCTATCACGCTAGCTTAAAAATTCCAGCTTTGTGTTCACTGTGGAGCTGTCTGATCCATGAAGCATTATGTAAAAGCCTCATCCATGGATCAGATACAAGAAGGAATTACCATGGAGGGAGCAGATGTTGGGGACCAAGCTTCCTCTCAAACTCCTGAACCATCTTCCTAGAAGCAGCTCCAGAAACAGTTGGGATAGTACTGAAAGTCTTATCCTGGTCGAAGTTTTTCTCAGCTCATGCAGCCGAGCTAAACTACCAGACTGTAAACTTATCTGGAAATGCACCCTCTAGCCTCTCAAGACAGGATGGCCAGCTGTCTCTGCCCAGGACAGAAAGGTTCCCAGGAGGCAGGAATTTCAGCACTAGGAGTGGGCAGCGCTAGTCTTGGACAAATTGGGATGGTTGGTCTCTTCCCTCTTCTCTCACCTCTTAAGGTTGAGTCTCCTATCTCCATCAGGGAGACACATGTGATCATCAACAAACAGGAGGCTCTGGCTCCATGCCACACTCACATTGCACTCGACCATCCCTGCACCATAAATTCTCACAATTATTTCCCCCCATAACTGTTATTGATCTGTTCAAATAACCCAACCGATATCTGTCCTATTCCTGCAGAGTAAGGAGGGAATCAGTACTGAGGCTCTTTTTAAAGCAGTTTTTAGAACTGACCCTCCCCAGAGATGCCAAGTCTTGCCTCAGTTTCCCTACAGTGGGGGCTGCTTTGTGAAGCCAAAGACCAGCGTTCAGATACTGCAAAGAGAAGGCTAGCCAAGCCCTGTCTCCCAATTACCTTGAGTCTGCAGTACCTTCTAAGAAAGGAGGACCCACTTCTCTAACCACCCTCACTTACAGCACAGAACTTGGCTTACATCAGGAAGGCATCTTGTGGCTTCTTCCCAATCATCTTCTAGGGCTCACTGGTCAAACTCCTGCCCCCAACTCCCTTGCTCACTGGTTAGCAGACCCTTGACGGACCCCTTTGTATCCCTGAAGACTGAAGCTGTCTCTGGAACCAGTAATCAAAACCCTCTTGTGGCAAAACCATAAATTCTTATCCAAAACAGTAAAGAGGAAGACACCCTAACAGAAAGAAGTTCACGAGATGATGAAAGCACTACCTGCCCAGACAGTGATAAACAGAGGCTCTGTGTGCCCTCCTAAAAGCCCAACAAGCATGTGGTACTAAGTTAGCATTATTATTATTATTTTTAAAATTAGCACCAGCAGAGTAAGGATGAGGCTGTGTTGTTGCCTGGGTAAGATATGAGCCAAGTGTGTCTACAGACAGAAATAACCCTGACTTTATTAACAGGCAGAGGGTAAGCAGAACATGCCAGGGCTTGATGAATCATCCCAAAGCCAGCCATGTGGCATCTTTCTTAATTAGCCCAATTTTGCATTCTTAGGACCTTTCCTGGTCCCCTGGGAGCCAGCTACAGTCCTTCTCAGCATCTCCAGCTATTGAAACTTGAAAACTCACCTAACTTCCCCATGGTCAATATCTGCTAATGCCACATTTCAATCATATCTAGGTGTATATGCTTGATCCTTAAATGATCTGTGGTACCTGCCAAAGTGTTTCGCCAGCAAATCCACCCAGTTACTTACAAATCAAAAAAAGCTTATGGAACAAATTGCCGCATTCAGTAATTTACAAGCACTTTTCATTGTATAAAGCAATAAAATTACTGGGGCACTTCACGTTTTTTGTTTTTCCCTATAAATGCTTCAATCTGGAAGTTATTGGGATTCTATTGCTGAGACAAGACAGGTAATTTAACTTTTCTGGAGGACTTTATATATGTATACACACAGACACACACATATAGTAGAATCACCTATTTTAAAAATGATTGAGGTCTGATCATGTGCAGCACTGAACAATTTAAAATTACTAATATGTCTAAAATTTTATCAATGCTTCTAGGTTGCAAATGAATTCGAGATTGTATGTAGAAAATAAAAGCCACGGGACCATTTTATATCCTTGTCCCCATTCATTACTAAAATCAGAAGTTTAACTTGGATGATTTAACCCTCCTGCCACATAGGAGACACTGCGGTTCTCAAACAGTCTGATTTCATGCAAAAGTAACCCTCTGCTCTCAGGTCTTCATCTGACTCCCGTGTGGCTATTTATAGCAAAGTAATTCAGAATCAAAATCGCCTCTCCCTTAGCAGACAATGCATCTTGAAAATATTTGTTAAAATTGTGTAGATCTAGGAGAAATTGGATGAGGTGATTTTAGTCCTCACTAGTCACCAAATCCAAAATTGGATGAAAAACACTTTTTAGCTAAGGAGAAGGTTTTTTATAATTTTGTTTCTGAAGCACCAAGAACATATACAAATTGTTTTGTCCCCAGAAAGTGAGGCATTATTTAAAGATGGCACAACGCAAAGGAAACTCCTGACATCTTCCTGAGGAGTCCCGGTTGTGAAAACAGGGTCATGGATGGTGGATGAAGACTGGCCTTCACCCATGAATGGTGCCTGCACTTCTCTAGCTGGTAAGGGAAGACCCACCCATGCTGTCTGACCATTTTCTGATGTTTACTGATGAAAATCATAGATGAGAGCCTTTTGAAATCAAAGTCCTTTTTTATTTTTTTTCTATGTTTTCATATTGAAAATTTCAAAGAGGCAGCAAAGTGGAATGAATCACATAATGAACTTCTCCATACCCATCACCGGATCTCACAGCTTCCCTTGGTTCAAATGAACAGTCTTCCACTTCCCCAGGTGGTCTTAAAGAAAGTTCCAGATATCATACTACTCATTTGTAAATATTTACAAAGTGTCTGTGAAAGATAGAAGCCCCTTTTCTCTAACATAAGCATGATACATTACTGCACATAGACAAAAATAACGAGAATCTCTAAATGTCACTAAATATCCAGTCTGTGTTCAAATTTTTCTAACTATCTTACAATTTTTAATAGCTTGTTTTTTTTAATAGGATTCAAATTGAAACAAAAAAGTATGGTTAATTGCTGCATCTCTTACACGCTTCCTAATTCGCAGAGAGAGCACCCATTCATAATCGGGCTTGCTTTCAGTGAAGTTCGTCTGCTTTTACTCCAGTGGCGCCACTGAGCATGTGCACTGACCACTGTGTCTCCTGAGTAGCTGGTTCTGTCCTGGAGGCTTGATCAGATTCAGGTTCGATAGTTTTGGCACCAGACCACTTCATAGGTGGTGGCATAGATTTAAATCAAATGTCAACTGGTCTCCCTTTTTTATGACATTAGCAACCAATGACGGCAATTGCCCAGAGCCGCACTTTAAGCTAGGGTTGAGAATTTGTGCTGTTCTGTCATTTCTTCTTTTATTAGTTGTAAAAAGAAACTCCCTTTAACAGGGTAAGTATTCACTTATTTCCCTTCATTTACCAGTTTCTGAAATAATAACTGGATTCTGTCATCTTTGAAAGGTGACCAATAAGTCCTTTTGAGTTTCCCCTTTCATTATGTACTTGTGAATTTCAACATATTTGATGTGTTTCAACCCATTGAAATGACTCATCCTGTTTTGATGCTCAAATTGTCTCATTTGTGGCCTCCTGTTCATGTTGGTGTCTCTAAATGGCATGACCCCAATAGCATCGGATAACTTCCTTATTCTTCGATATGACAAGATTTTACAGGTTCGTCTGGTACATTTCCTGCTTCAGACATGAAATCAACCACTTCCCAAGGAAGCTTGGCTGCATTTGCTGGGAAATGGTAATTAGAGATTATAGTCTATTTGCTAAGGAAACTCATTGCTACTGGGTTGGTCAGTATTTCCAGGCCTTATTAACAGAGAATATGTGTATTTTTAAGATCAAATGTATAATGAATTTATATTGATAATGCTACTTCCAATTCTGGGCTCTAATGTATTTTAATTAACCTCATTGATCTTACATCTGTATATTTTCTTCCTCCCACATCTTAAAATCCTAGCTTTTCTGAAAACTGACATAATTATTACTTTTTTTTTTTTTAATTTCTTGGTGCACACAACAATAGCAATAACAATACCAAGCTACTTCCAGCTGAAAATAGTTGAGATTTTCCTTTTTGGTTTTATTAAAATCTCCTTTAAAGTGTACCTGCTGATGAACGGAGTCAGATTACTGTGTTTTAAAGTCACCGGGGACAATTCCGCTCTAGGGGTCAGGGCCATTACCTGAGTACACATTTATGTTCAGCTGTTTCTCCGACTTTTGAATTTTATAATGGCCTTGTTATCTAGTTTCATTTTCTAATTTATGAAGCAAGGTTTACTTTAAAAAGCCCATATTTTCCCCCTGTTCCCTTGTTTCATACTTCTCACTTTAGGGAACTGTCTAGATTGTATTTTCCAGAATACTGCCACAGCAGTATTTTAGTTGTCCGTGCTCTTCCAGACCTTTCCGCGTCCTCTCTAAGAGGTGAAGGCTGCTCTCCCCTCACGTCACTTGAACCTAGGTGGACTCAGGAACTATCTCAGAAGGCGCAATGTGGAAACAGTGATGCTGTGTGACTTCTGAGACTAACCATAAAAGGTAATCCAGCTTGACCTGCTTCACTCTCAGGAAAGATACCTCTGGGGCCCTGAGTGAACATATCAGACCAGTTATCCAGAAGCCTCCAGGCCAGAGAGACCACAGACAGAAAGAGAGATGCCCCCCAGGGAGCCCAAGCTCTTCCAGCCCCACCCACCCCCAGCTGATGGAGACTCCCACTCCTGACCAGGATGGTGTGAGTAGGCAAGCTTCTAAATGATCCAGATGATCCCAGCCTCAACTGCTCACTGCAAGCCTGAAGGAGACCCATGCAGCTGAGACAGCCAATAGAGGAGACACAGGTTTAATCCCTGGGTCAGGAAGATCCCCTGGAGAAGGAAATGGCAGCCCACTCCACTATTCTTATCTGGAGAATCCCATGGACAGAGGAGCCCAGCAAGCTACAGTCCATGGGATTGCAAAAAATCAGACATCACTTAGCAACTAAACAACAATAATAGAAAACTGGAACAGTAGATTTTTCTAAAAAATATTAGTTTTTTCTATCTTTTCTAAAAAAAAAAAAAGTAAATTTGTATATAAATCTGGTTCTATTTCTCTCTATGGACAGTAGCACACTTTTCTCCATCTTACTTTTTTCCCGTAAAGAGTGCATTTGGAGGTTGTTCCAAAATATTCTGTAGCCATAGCCCTCACTCCTTTTCAGAGCTGCATAGCAGTCCTTTGCAGGAGCCCCATTGTTTATTTAACCAGTGCCCTTTTGATAAACACTCAGGATGCTTCAAATTTTGTTTTCTTATTTTCAAATATTGCAGTAATGAATAACCTGGGTTCTCTTTTGATGACTGTCAGTGTCACTTTTTCTAATATGGCAAGGATAATGTCTCTAGAACATCAAATGGGCTAATACATGTAAAGTCCCTGGACCAGTGGCTGGTACACAGTACATGCTCACTACAGATTTCACCAAAGAAAGCCCTTGTTTTCTGTGAGTGGGAGCCAACTCGTGGGAAGTGTGATTCTCATGTCACAGGAGCTGTGAAGTCTAGGATGAGGGGGACACAGATGGTCTGAAGGGAACATACACTCACTGGAACACTGGTTTTTCCCTTCTCCTGAAATGGGAACCACAACCCCAAACAGGATCAAAGTCCTCTGTTATTCAAGGCCACAGAATATTGTTCTCTCACTTTTAGGGCATTTATTTATGTTCTCATGGGCTTCCCTGATAGCTCAGTTGGTAAAGAATCTGCCTGCAATTCAGGAGACCTTGGTGCAATTCCTGGGTCAAGAAGATCCGCTGGAGAAGGGATAGGCTCCCCACTCCAGCACTCTTGGGCTTCCCTGTAGCTCAGCTGGTAAAGAATCTGCCTGCAATGTGGGAGACCTGGGTTCAATCCTTGGGTTGGGAAGATCCCCTGAAGAAGGGAAAGGCTACCCCCCGGACCGCCCTAGTATGCTGGCCTAGAGAATTCCATGGACTATATAGTCCTTGGGGTCACAAAGAATAGCACACGACTGAGCGACTTTAACTTTATGTTCTCGGTTTATTTCTGTTCTAGGAGTAGTACTGTTAGGTGAAACTCTTCCTTCCTTCCCAGACAGCAAGCTCCGTGACTGTCCTCCGTGCTCTGAGTCCAGCGCCAGCCCTGCACCCACCACTCATCAGGGCTCTCGATAAACAGTGATGGAAAGGAGAAATGTTGTGGGGTGGGGTGGTGGTGGGCTTGCACCGAGAACCTGCTTGCAAGGCCACAGAGAGCCCTCCCCAGGCCAGATTCACACGGACCAACTCCAAGCCTGGGAAATTCAGTCATCTGCCTTGCGTTGCCTCCTCATTAGTATAAATTTTAAAAATAGCCTTATGCCAGCACCATAAAGGTAATTTCCTCTTGGAAAGGACACTTACTCATTTGCTTTAAATAGTCATTAACGTTTCAAATTTCCCCTCAGAATTTCATGTCAATGATCCTATGGGGAATTTGAAAGTAAAACCAGACAAATAATGATGTGAGGAAAATGTCAGATGAGAACTATGAACGCATTACAGACCTTCAACTCACACCGTTGCTGCCGGAGTTCAAGGATTAAATAGTCATCAGTTTGCAACCTTCCATGGGAGCCCATTTCTCCCTGACATCAGCCAGTTGCCAGCTTGCCGATAATGATTGTTTCTGCTGTAATTGATGACTTTATCTAATGAGGAGATCATGGTCTGAAAGTTACAAGTCATCGGTAGAGGCAGGACCCAGAGACTTACTGGGAAAGATTGCACAAGGAAGGGGGCAGGCTTCTTCACATGAGTAAGGATAACCTACTATATAGCTGTAGCCAACATCGGTGCTCACGGTCCATTAAAGGGTGGAATACTTACACTCAGGGTCACACTCAGAAAATCTGGGGCATCATCCTTTTTAAAGAATGTCTCTTCAGACCCAAATCACTCAGGTAGAGAAAAGGCAAGTCTCACATTTACTCACATGTCTTTGCAAAAGGACCCTGTCTATCTTGTTCATATCCTCAGTTCCTATCACAGACCTGTCGTACAGTAGACAATCAACAAGTATCCATTGAATGGATGACCCTGGGAATAACTGCAGTGCGGTTCCAGAAGCAGGATACCTGGGTTCAAATCCTGCCTCTAGCATGAACTAGTAATAAGACTGTGCCTCAGTTTCATGAGCTGTAAAATGGGTGTAAAGTAGTTCCTGCCTCACGGGGCTGTGAGGGTTAAATGTGCTAATATCCATGACACATTTAGAACAGTGCCTCAAGCACTGTGCAGCATCTGCCCTCTTCATTGTGTTTTTTGATTACAGGTTTGTGTATGAGCTGAACACCCAGCACGCACCAGGCCCTGTGCTTGCTGCTTTACACACACTGTAGGCTATTTCAAATCCTTTGAGGTGGTGCAGCTCCTGTCGTTTTAATGAGGAAGCATAAACCAATGGTATTCCCAAGAGCATCTGATTTAATCCTCCCCTTGTCCCTCGCCAGCAGACACGGTTATCTCTCGAGTACCGAGTGGAGCTGGGGGACTTCCGGCCTGTCTCTCTGCGGCGCGCCCTCCTCTACCTCTGCTGCTATGACTCTGATGATCTCTCAGACCATTTTTAACACCAGCAAGCTGCTCTGCATGCTACTCTGGCACCCCAACCCCCTCACTCTGCTCTACTTAGGTCATTCCCATGGGACTTGTCACCTTCAAAAATACTGTGTAATTTACTTTCTTATCATTCGTAGTATTTGTCTCTCCTGCTAGAATGTCAGGGCTACAAGCATAGAGATCTTTGACCTTTTTGTTCAGCGACGTATTCCAAGGGCCTCAAGAGTGCTTAGTCCATCAAATGCACTCAAGAAACACTGACGGAGGGAGGAAGAGAAAAAGGGAAGTCGGGAAATGCCTTTTACCCACTCCAGTGCTACCTGGCCCTCGCTCAGTGGTGCCTCCCCGCTGGATAACACGGCCACCATGAATGCACAGACCCTCTCTTCCCCAGTCTCCAGAGCAATCCTTCCAACATAAGGTGACTAGTCAGGAAAACAGAAAATCAGCTGAAGAGTTAGGGAAGTCTCCTTCTCAGATGAGAACAGTTCTCCTCCTCAGATGAGAACAGCTCTAGCGTGTTCTCTGCAACAGACAGAAAGGAGTAACAGGGGATGTGGGGAGTTTGGGAGGTTTTTGCAAAGTGAAAGAGATACGACTTCATGAGTCCTTAGTACATTGCTCCTCATATATTAATTTCTAAAATATATTGACTGAGGAACCAGAATTTGAGACTTGAATCTGCACTGCTATCGCTGGCTGGTGGCTTCAATGCTTCCTTTTTCTGGAAAGTTATCTGAAATCTACCTTGATGCTCAGGAGGATAAAATACATTATCCAATTAATTTAGATCAATTGATTGATTGTCTTTGTAATTATGGGATTACTCATCTAGCAATCAGGAGATTAATTTGAGGGCAATAATAATACCCTAAACAATGAAACCTATCCAGTTTGTGTGTAGAATATGCCTTTCTTCCTCTCGTAAAACTCAACCTTGTCTTTCTCAGTGTTGAATAAATAGAAGAAATCACACACGCTCGATGGTTTTACTGAAAGAATACCCACACAGTCTTCAACAGCACCTCCCAGCAAAGCAGCGGTTTGTGATTACTGATCCTCAAAACAGTGCTCAGAGGGGAACAGGTTCTGCCACTGGAAATGCTGTATAAAAGCGTTAACTCATTCCATCTTCACCATGTTTTGCTTCTTGTTCAAACTTATGACACCCCTAACAGCAGACCTGTTTTCTGCGTGCAAATGTATGACTATGCAGATGCAGTTGCAGAGAGAGACTCTTTGGAGACTTGCCCTAGACCATTTGCGTGCGGCTGAAAGATGCCTGTCAGCCAGGTCTGAGGTGTCACCACTGCCAGAGGGGTAAAATTGCCCCTTTGGGCAGAAGTGCTGAGGACACCTGAAGCACGGCCTAAGGGACAGCAGTGACTATCGTGTTGCAGTAACACTATCAACTTTAAGTGCAATGCAAAATCTCTAGCTCACACCGCCCCGCCCGCCACCCCCCCCCTCCCCGCCCCCGCCGCTTTCTGGCAAACTTCTCATCCTTCAAGAGTCAATTCACATGCCATTCTCTCTTTTATGCTCCCATACAGTTTTTTGTTTCTTTTTTTATGGACATTATCCCACATTATGCCCTAATCATTTCTCCATGTGTATTTTCTAAGAGTAGCTCAAGGACCAGATATATAGTTCACCTTTTTTTTTTCTTGCTGTTGCCCTCTTCCTATTAATATTATTTAAGTTCTGGACTGGATGGGCTTTCCTGTCTTCCAGTCCTTTGTTTGGATGCCTGTTTCGTAACTTATCAGCTGCTTGAATGTGGCCAAGAAAATTAAACTTCTGAAGCCTCAGATTCCTCCCCTAAGCTACATGCGTAGCACAGTTGTGGGGTACACAAAGAGGGAGACTGGATGAAAGCTGCTGGCAGAATTGCATTTTCTGAAATATCCACATGCCCATAATACATATACTCACATGTCACTCTATACATGCCTTTTGTTTACAAGCATTCATATATAAACACATACGTCCATCTCTCTTCAAATATGTGAATATCTGTGTATTTATATATAAATGTATATATTGCATGCACGTGTGCTTGTGTCTATGTATGCATTTGTATTTAACTAAGGTGTGTGCATATTCATGTATGTGTATATACATGCATACATATAAACATAGATGTGCATGTGTGTATCTTCATGTATATTTGCACACATGTATTATATGTAACTATATGTGAGAATTCATATATGTGTGTGCTCATGCACTTATATATAACTCTGTATGTATGAATATTTTTCACTGTTAACAGTCATCATTCCTTTTCCGTAGAGGCAGTGAAGCCCAGCATGTAGATTTCCCTGGGCTATATGCAATGGACTAATGGATATTGTAGAAATATATCAGATGGTAAAGAATCTGACTGCAATGCAGGAGACCTGGCTTCGATCCCTGGGTTGGGGAAATGCCCTAGAGAAGGGAATGGCAACCCACTCCAGGATTCTTGCCTGGGAAATCCCTTGGACAGAGGATCCTGGTGGGCTATAGTTCACGGAGTCACAGAGTCGGACACGACTGAGCAACTAACGCACAGTATTCATAAAGAAAGTGATGACAATGGAGCTGAAAAGAGCTGTTTGTCAACATAGCGAGGGCAGCAGGGGTGTACCTGGATGCTGCTGGAAGCAGGGCAAGATCATAAGATGAGAGGAAACCTCCAAGTTCAGAGGTGTTGTCAGGAAAAGGAACGGGTCCCCATTGTAGAGCTGGTGGAGTGTAGAGAGAAGTGAAAGGAGAGGCAAGACAAGCTACAGAAGGGAATTTCAGGATTCTTTTAGCAGCAAAACTTAGCTTTACTCTCATCAGTTCAGTTGGCTGATTTCTATCAACGTCACAAGTCTGTTAAAGCTTAGACGTCTCATCTTCCAGGAGGTCTCCCTTATCCGCTGTCCTGTTGAGGTTCCCTCCAACCACAAAACTCCCTGGAAAATCTGTATTCACTCCTCTGGTAGCATGGATGATGATGATCTTTAATTGTCTCCTTTGCAGACTTTGAGTTTCTGGAGTTCAAGGACTATGATGTGTTTCCTGCCGAGTGTCAGCAGGTATTCAGTAGGAGGAGTGGTGATGGTGGTGATGGTGATGATGACAAAAATGTCTAAACACAATCTTCCTCTAACTTTTGGACCTCACCTTCTATCTTCTCTGTATCTCTCTACAATAACCTCCTGTGAATGCTCACATACACAAGGCTCCCTCCCTTACCAGAATCAAGCTTGCTTCTGTCCACAACGCCCAAGACCAAGCATCCCAGCATCGACTTACTGTCACATACTTTGTAATATGCTCCTTTTTATTCTGAAACAAAACACAGTAATGTATTTATCAGCCCTAAACACGTGTCTGCGTTCAGAAAGAGCAGCATTTTCCCTTTTCCCAACAGTCATCTGTGGTGTTAAACTGCACATAATTAAATTAAAAGCATCCATGAACTCTGAAATATAATGCTTTGAAGAAACCTCAAATTATTGTAATTAAAGCTGTTGAGACCCCACAGTATAATGGTGATCAACAAATAGAACCAGAAAATGATATTCTACCATTAGGGACACTGCTTTTCACAGTGGGAGATCCACATATGAGAGCCAGGATTGAAAAGGAGAGAGACTATGAACGAACGGGATAGCATTTGAAAGGTTGCAGAGCGGGCAGGGGGAGCCTGGTGCAGAATTTCAACCAATCACTATTCCCACCCGATTTCTATTTGAGATTGGCAGGCTTTGATGGGAGCGGCTTGTTTCTGAAAATGGAAATAATGCCTAACATTTATCAAGCACTTTCCAAGTTCCAGGCATTGTTCTAAGCACTTAGTACGTACTAGCCTGTCTAGTCCTGGGAACAGCCCTCAGAAGTCCATGCCATTATTGTGTCCATTGGGCAGGTGTGGAGACTGAGGCCCAGAGCAAGAGGCAAGTATACTGTCCCTGCTCCCGTGGCCAGTAACAGGAGGAGCTGTGACAAGGAGGCTAACGCTCTGTCCTCAGTAGGGTCTTTGACCCTGACTCTACTCCACTCCCAAGTTCTTACTGCGTTGCCACCCTTACACCCTGCAGAACGTCTGCTAATTGTGCGATGCCTCCAAGTACTCCACTGTGCACAAAGAGGCATTTTCAGCTAAGCCTGGAGCATAAGGGACAAGAAAAGAAACGAATGAGATGCTTCTTACACGTGCTCCCTGGGCCTGGCACTTCGGCATATGCACACTTTCACTGAGGCTTATTGAGGGTGGGGATCATGCTTGCTTTGTGCAGTAATCAGTATTTATACAGGTGCTCAGCTATGTGTTGAATGGATGGGTCTCTACAATGGTCCTACAAGATAGGCAAGGTTATCCCTATTGCATAGATGGTAAATTGACTCTTAGAGAGGACAAGAGACTTGTTTAAGGTCCCTCAGTCAATTAGAGAAGAGCTGATATCTGAAACCAAGACAGACTGAACTTCAAGATCTCGTTCTCCAAAATGACACAGGTGGCAGAGGTTACAGGCGGGAGCAGCACTGGGCGGTCTAACTTCGGAAAGTTTGTTTCAGTTGGTTTCAGTAGTGAAGACTTAGAAATCTGGGGCTCACAGTACCCGTGGCGATGGAAAAGAGACACGTAAAGGCTGGCCCTGGCTGTCTGGGGTCAGTGTGGCCAAAGCAGCAAGGTTAGTGGCCACAGGCAGCCTCCAGGAGACTGCTGCCTCTTTGAAGCCTTTTATCTTAACTCCAGGTATCTCAGCATGCTGTCTACAGAGAAAGCACTTTCTGCACTTAAAAAGAGCCCGCCAGCTAACACCATTACTGAGCCCTTTGATGCGTTAGAAGAGTTCCACATCAGTCAATAAGTTTTAGTATCTGAGTTGGAGAGGCTTGCAACTCCAGCTGGATGCAGGTGGTCAAAAGCAAGGACTGGAAAACCAGAGATATTTTAGCTCTGATCCCAGAAAGAGGAAGGAACATGTGGCTCTGAAGCCCTAAACCCATCCTCACCGTGGATCCCTCCCCTAAGGATAAAGGGAAGTCACTCAGTCGTGTCCAACCGTGACCCCATGGGCTGTAGCCTACCATGCTCCTCTGTCCATGGAATTCTCCAGGCAAGGAGTACTGGAGTGGCTTGCCATTTCCTTCTCCAGGGGATCTTCCTGACCAGGAATCGAACCTGGGTCTCCCGCATTGCAGGCAGGGTGCTTTACCATCTGAGCACCAGGGAAGCCCCCTCCAAGGATGGTACCCTTATTTTCAACCACCCAGAGCCCTAAATCCAATCTTTCCTGCCCAAACAATGCCCCTCCCAACCCCAATTTCAAAACTCCACTCAGGAAACATTAGCAAAGCAGCTCAGTTTCCAGCTCACCTCAGCATATATTCACCTACACGTCCACAGGTGTATGAAGCCCTTCAGAACTCAATGGCCCAAGCCAACAGCAGGTGCTTCTAAGACAAAGGACCTACATCCTCTCCAGGGGCCTGCTTCAGTCGGCCTTCCACAAGTGCAATTACTCTGCCTTCTAGAGCCACTGAAGGACTCCTCTTTAAGACAAGGGGCAATACATAAGTATCATTAAAGATAGTTGCATCATTCATTCAATCATCTGTTTCATTCATTCAACTCTCTGCCTATAAAAAGTGATTATTTCCCCTCCTCTCAAATTACTTTCATCTCTGTATTCCATCACACAGATCCCAGACCATGAACACCCTCTGTTATCACTAGATCCAACAAAGAGCTTTCAGTCTTCTTTTCAACCTTCTGTTTAGTTGTCTCCTGGCTTCCTATTGAGCACCATCTCCTCTTATCTTCTCCACCACCTCACTGGGCTTTCCCCCCATCTCTGTAGCAGATCCTCCTTAGCCTCATTCAATGGTTTGTCTGCTTCTGCTAGCCACTGAACTTGGATATCCTTTAAGGTTACTGATCGCCACTCTTCTCATTCAGCTCCTTGCCACTCTACTCACTCAATTATCTCAGGGCAGTTTCAAATAGGATGCTCCAATTATTATAAATATCCTACTGACTTCCTAATATTTATCTACTGCCCTGGCCTCTCCTGTGGATTCAGTCCAGCAAGGTAACTCTGCAGGAACTAGAAAGGTAGCTCCTCTCTTTGAGTAGAATTCTATCAAAGTGGGGCCATTGCACCAGCTCCGAAAGGCAATGTGTTTGCAACATGACTTTTAAGAGAGGATAAAGTAGGAGATGCAGTGTGAAAGTTACTGAAGGCTGGCACGTTTCTATGTAGCTTGCTTCGCTACCAAGGAACAAGTTCTCGCTATTCTGGTGTCCCCTCAAGACTGAGAGTAGAACCTATGCACACCTCAGTCCCAGACACTTAGCCGCACTGTCTACTTAGTGTTTTCATGGGGATACTTGAGAGGGATCTCAGACTCAACACGTCCCAAACCAAACTCAGGGTCATCGTGCCTCCGAGTTTGGCTTTAGTCCAAATCCATGGACCCTTTCTGACATCCCATCCTCAGTAAATCCATCATTATAAGCCAAAACCCTAGGAGTCACTCTTGACACCTCACACACTTCTATATCAACACAGTCCTAGTTTTTGTAGATGTTTCCCATTAGCCATCTCTAATTCCATATACATCTCTCTGCCTCCTCCTCCTGTTGAGAACAGACACCATGGCTACTCACTGGGATAATGCGACAGCCCCCTGGCTGGTCTCCTGGCTCCTCCTTTATCTTGTTCTCTGGACACTGTAGTTCAGGGGTTCTTTAGATGGCAAAATGCATCTTTATTTGCATTAATATCGAACTGAAATTTAGCATTTCCTTTAATTATGGATGTAGGCAACAAATCACAGTAGTATTAGCTGTAACTCTGACTTTGTCATTAATTATAGAAAGAAATATTATATCACATTACAGTTGCTGTGATATTCTGAAATATAATTTATACTCATCGCTACTTCAAAATTATGGTAGTTATTAAACCTGTGGTTAAATCCTGTTATTTAAGGCATTAATAAAGTTTATATATACACTTCTTTATTAATGTGTTAAATAACAGGATCTGATCACAGGTTTAATACATACCTATGTGTATTACGTAATGTGTGCCTGCTGGGTGTGCTGTGCTCTGCTCAGTCGTGTGCAGCTCTTCACGACCCCATGGACTGTAGCCCACCAGGCTCCTCTTGCCATGGAATTTTCCAGGCAAGAATACTGGAGTGGGGAGGCATTCCCTTCTCCAAGGGATCTTCCCGACCCAGGGATCAAACCCACGTCTCCTGCACTGGCAGGCGGATTCTTTACCACTGCACCACCTGGGGAGCCCATTATATAATGTATATGCAGTGCCAAGTGTTTTCACAACTGGCTCTTGGTGCAGGGGTTCTGATTATCTAATGTTTGCCAATTTTCGTGATGTAAATACTCCCACCATGGCTACATTCAAGCTACCAACGTGAAATCACTGAACACGGAGCTGGAAAGAGATGTGCAACTCTGGCACGCTGCTGCATAGATACTACTCTACCACTAATACTTTTTAAAAATATTTTGAAAAATGTATCAAGTTAATATAGTATACATATGACATAAGCAGATTCTACCATAATTCTAAGTATTTGAATTTATGCAGCTAAATACAATGTTTTGAGATGTTTCTCTAGACTGACAGAAGGATCCAATGACACGAAAAAGTTAAGGACACTTGTGACTCTCAGAGTAACAGTTGCAAAGAGAAATCTAATAAAGACGGCCACCCCATATCCATCTACCTGTACCTCCAGCAGACGGACATGCACACTGAATCCTGTTAATAGCTTCCCTCTGCTCTTAGGATAAAGCCCAAAGCCTTCAACTGACCTGCAAGGCCGAACAAGGCCACGTCCGTCGCATCTCCCCTCTCCTGCTTCATGTTCTTCCCACCCGTGGCCCACAACTAACTGGAGGGTGGATTCATAAACGTCAGTCTGTGCATCTCTCCCGGACACTCCCATCTCCTACCACCACCACCGGTTACTTGGGAATCTTCTCTGTTGCCCCTGGGACCCACCGTGGGAGCTGGGAATCCGTTTCAGGCCAATGCCACAGCTTGGATGGCCATGCTATTTACACACAGAAAGGCACTCTGTCTCTCAGTAGGCCACAGTGGAACTTCCTGAGGGGTCCTTCAAAAACTTTGAGATCCTCTGATGAAGAATCATTGAGGACATAATTAAAGTTCCCGAAGATTAGAGGAAACTTTCCAAAGTTTCCCTGCAGCTGTGCTCTTCCTAACTGAGAGAATCCCCTCATTACTCCCCCTGTTTGGCAGACATTTGTTTCCTCCAAGACTTCAGCAAAGAAAAGGAACAGGTTTTGCCTAATGAGGTGTTGTCTGGGCCCTCAGTCTTCTATACCTCTGTTTAATGAAGGTTATTCTTTTGTCGAACTGTATGCTGTTGTGTACACAGTCTTTGGAAAATGCTTCATTTAAAGAGGGAAAAACTAGGTCCTAATGTCTTCAGCTTGGAGTAGAAAAGGTTTTCCCTTTCAATCAATGACAAAGAGCTGTCAGCAACTAAGTAATTCCTAATCACTGTTGGCAAACATGAGACGGTGCTGAGACACGGGGCCATGGCAGGCTTCCTCCTTGAAGAATGCTGTCCTTAATGGATGAGCTTATGGAGAATGAACTGAGGTGTCTTAAAAGCAAGTCTATGTATCAGTTAATCAAAAACCTGTCCCTTTTTTTCTTAGCAGGCGCCTTAACGTGTATCTTGAGAAAGCCGTAAATTGTGCTAATCCACTTCTTTCACTTCTGTCCAGAAGGAATTATTTTTGTTAATGGCCTGGTAAATCAGGAAACTTGTTAGTGAAACTGCTCAGAAAATGGGTCTTGAAAATGAAAGCTATAATATTTGTCAGATTTCCAAATTCCCTCTTGGGAACAAAGATGGTAACCGTAACATATTTGCTAAATTCCATTACTTTAATACATTTATGTTGCTTGAGATATGGGATACTAAGGAAGGCACACACATAAATCAGAGTAAAAACATAAAACCAAATCCAAAGATAGATATTATGGCTGTAAATTCAGACCTGATTTCAGGGTTAGTACTCTGACAGATTTGAGTGTCATCACTTAAGAGCTTCACGGATCTGCTCAGCCTCCCTTATGACGACCAGGCGAATCCCTAATGAGAGTGTGATCTTACCGCCCCCTCCACTCCAGGATACCCAAGTCAAGTGATCCCACCGCACCCTCTTCACAGAGAAGCTCACCAGCTCTCTGCCAGCGCAGGGCTGGGCTCAGCTGCGCTCCCTCCATTTACTAGGAACCCTCTCCGGAGGAAAATAACTCAAGAGGTGCTCAAACTCACTCATGAACAGAGAAATGTACTTGAAAGAAATCATGTACTAAGGCTTTGGCAAATGTTTAAACTTTGATAATATCAAGTACTGGTGAAGGTAGGAGGAAACAGATACATCCATGCAATGCTACAGGGGGCGGTGGCAAGTAATCTGGCACAACCCCTTTGTTGTGGCCATTTGCAAGCCCCTGCAGTACACAGCCATCATGACCCAGTGTGTCTGTGGCACACTGGTAAAACTGGACTGGGTGGAGGCCTTCATTCTTCAGCACAGATTCTCTTGGTTTTGACATTACCCTTCTGTGGCCCCAATGCTATTGATCACTATTTCTGTGATATGAAACCATTGTTGAAACTTGCCTGCATTGATACTTATGTCATCAGTCTACTCATAGTGTTTAACAGTGGGGCTATATGCATGGTGAGTTTCATACTGCTGCCAGTCTCCTATGTTTTCATCTTATGTTCTCTGAGTAATCATAGTGCAGAAGGAAGAAAGAAAGCCCTATCTACTTGCACCTCTCAAATTATTGTTATTGTGTTATTCTTTGTACCATGTATATACACATACACTCAGCCTGTAACTGCATTTCCAGTGGACAAGATGGTGGCTGTGTTTTACACTATTAGGGCACCTTTGCTCAACCTCCTGATTTACACTCTGAGGAATGCAGAAGTCAAACAGGCCATGAGAAGGCTATGGTGCAACAAACTCTGACTCAAGATGGCAAAGTGCAGAAGATGCCAATTGCTAATTCTGCCACAGTATAAATAAAACTGGATTGATAGGAAAGGCAAAATGTTCTCATCCCAGTGTAGACAACATAGTTCTCTTCCAGTGGGACCTGTGCAAGAATAAGCAGAATCTATAGAGCACAGATCTGTATTATTATAACCAATGTCTCATGGAGAGACAACATGAAGTGCAATCACAATTGTGGGAGCATAAGAGCATTCCTCACTTCTGCCATCTGCTTTGATATTCCTTTGAGGCTCGAGAACCAGATTCTGTTTTTTCTGTAGCTTTATTTTCTTATTTTGAACACTATTTTTTGTTTGTTTTTATTTTTCATGTTTCTTCTTCAAATTTTATACTCTGTCCTTGATTTCTGTCATCTATTTTGTTGTTAAACCAGTGCTGGCACTACTTTGTATCATATCTTTTTTGGCTCAAGAGTCAGTCCATCAAGTCATTCCCAGAAACTTATTCTCTCCAAGGAGCATAAATAGCAAATAGTTAAGTTCCTATTTTATGCTTGTCTCCCTCTTGAAACACCCTTAAAAATGGGCCTTTCCTTTGCTTGCAGTGTACAAGGAAATAACTAACTTTACATTCAAACTAGACTATTCTATTTATAACAAAAATACTTTCTGTATTGATCCATAATTTTTCTATATTTTTATAATTTATATAATTTTAATATTTTTGTTCATGTTAACCATTATTTTATATTATTTAATTTTACATACTTATTAATGTTTTTGTAATTTAAATCTTTAGACAGTTCCCAAATATTTGATAAATCAGTGATAATTTTATAAAATTGTAAGAATTATATTTTAAAACCCAGCATGTCATTGATGAGACCATACATACAAAAGAGGAAACAACTGGCATACGAAACAGAGCTAAAAAGAGAAGAGGTCCACAGAAGTGAGACTCCCAACTTGGAAACACAGAATAAAATATGTCAAGAATGAAAACTTTTTCCAACATATTTTTTATCTCTCTCTT
>NC_037342.1:83961961-83977136 GCF_002263795.3 Bos taurus | reverse complement strand
GGAGTCTGGTCCTCCTTCAGCGACCCACTTTGGGCTTCAGCTTTGCGGACGTTGTGGAAGCGTTTCCCAGTTTCAGGCTGACTGGAGTCTGGTCTCCTGAGGACCCGTGGGGCTTCAGCTTTGGGACGTTGTGGGATTCAGTTCAGGAAAGACAGGGATCTGGTCTCCCTCAGACCCACTGGGCTTCAGTTGGGAATTGTGGATTCAGTTCAGGAGACAGGGAGTCCTGGTCTCCTCCAGACCTGCTTAGGTTTTGGCTTTGGGACATTGTGGGTGCACTTCAGGCTGACAGGGACGACGGTCTCCCCAGGAACCCATTGGTGTTTTGGCTTTGGGACATTGTGGGTTAGTTCAGGCTGAATGGGTGTCCTTTAAAGCACCGGGAATAAACATGATGCCCAGGAAGCTGTATCACACTCTGTTTTGCGCTCCCCCGTGCCTGGAACTTGGGCCGTGCATGCTCCAGTTAGAGATGCCGTGTAGGCATGTGTGTCCTTGGACAGTTAATCAGAGACACTAACGGAAAAAACGATCTAAGTGACTCCAGACATTGCCAGTGTGGTCGCTGAAGGGGAAAGGCTTGAGCCGCATTGCAGGACCGGAATACCGAAAGTGTGTGCTAGCTTTCCTGCACTCACGTTCCAGAACACTTCCAGAAGGACCGAGGGGCTCTCTGAAGCCCTTACTAGGAGAACAGAGTCTGTGAACCCTGCGACGTGGCAGGCGGAGAAGGTTGGTGTGGGCGTGGCCGTCCCTGAGCAACTGTCTCCTGAGCGTCACGCAGGGGCCTTTCCACCACCGAGTTCCCCTGTTTACAACGGGCGGTGGAGCAACCCCTCTGAGAGGCGCGGACCACAGTCGGGAGCTGCTGAGTAGTAGCTCAGGTCCTGGGGATGCTCCTGTGAGACACGTGTCTCAGAGGGAGGAGTCAGGAGGAGACACAGCACAGCCAGAAGGCGCGAGGCCGAGGAAAAGGGCCTTAAAAAAGCTAAATTCCAGATTCCCAGGACCAGGTGTTTCCACTTTAAGTGGTTGAGTTTGTGTGTCAGAGGTCTGTCCTGATGCTTGCACCGTGGGTTCCTGAAGCCCTGGATGGCTGTATGTGGCCCAGGGCCCCCCGTGTGCCCGGCTGTCACCACGCAGTGACGCTGCCCGTGGGTCTACACAGGACAGTCGGAGAGGACCCTCCTCCAGGCCCAGAGAGCAGGCTGAGAAGCAAGAGGACTGGAACGGGTGGGGGCCTGCTGTACCCCTTTATCTTCCCAGTTTTGGCTTCTTTGCCGCTAAGATCCTCAGGACCTGCTGGTGCTTCAGCTCTCGTCAGCCTATGCCGTCCCTGCCAGCAACAAAGAGTGAGTTTTTTCCATGCATTTCTAAGGCATTTAGACTCTGCTTGCATTCTGTTTCATTCTGCTAACACTCTTTATATCCTAAATAACTAAATTTGAATAGATTATGATTTACTAATTGAGTGTTAAAGATCTATGGGTTTATACAAATGCACAGTGGTAGATATTCATCTGAAATGTCAGTTCAGTAGCTCAGCTGTGTCTGATTCTTTGCGACCCCATGGACTTCAGCCCGCCAAGCTTCCCTGTCCATCACCAACTCCCGGAGCTTACTCAAATTCACGTCCACCGACGGTTGATGCCATCCAACCGTTTCATCTGTAATGTATCAGATGGAATATTGAACCTCCTACCTCATAATCTTTTTCTAAGTCTGGTTTTGCCTTCTTCAGAATGTCGTATAAATGGAGTCATTAGTGTGTAGACTAGATTCTTTCACTTAGCAATATACATGTAAGTTTCATCCATGGGTTTTGCTTGGTTTGATGGTTCATTCCCTTATATTTCTGAATACTATTTCCATTGCATGTGTGATTGGAGGAAAAATAATGTTCCTTTTATATTCTCTTTTCCTCATTGAGACTTTCCCCCACAATGAAAGGGCAGATGAACTGAGGAAAACAGAAGTTTTATTACCATTGCATATCATATGCTCTGTAAGGTACCTACGAAAAACCTGAAATGGCCCAAGTTCTGTAACTCTATTGCTATCTTTAGCTAAGAACAAAAGAAAGACATTGGTGCAGGGAGCACCGTGAAATGATTTGGGAGGTTTGGAGCAAAGCACAGTAAACAAGGGTGGATATTATGCAGATTTACATCCAGACCATCTCCATGGACAGCTTCTCTGAAGACTTAGTATTCCTTCCATTTCTGGTACACAGGTGGAGACAGCCTTACAAGTGGAGATTTCCCTAATAAATGTAAATTTAATTCCTAAAAGGGCATTTTCAAACATCCCCCTTGATCTGCTGTTTTTTAAATGTCAGTCCAGAATTATCCTGATGTCAAAAAGACACAACTTGGGGTGGCATATTCTACTCCCCTTGATGTTATAGTGCCCCTAATTTGCTTATTAATCATTTACAGAAGAACATTCTGAGTGCTTTCAGTTTTTAACCAATTTGTAACCCAGAAATAAAGTTACTCTGTGCATTAATTTATGCTAGTTTTTGTTTGAACACAGTTTTTCAAAGCTGTTGTCTATAATACAAGAGGTATAGTATTGCATCCTAGATGATGAGTCTGTTTAGCTTTGGAAAAAACTGTCAGACTGTCTTCCAAAGGTGGCTGTGCATGCATTTCACCAGGATCTTGAGTATGTTTTTTTATGGTTGTTTACTATCAGAGTACCCTTTGTGGCCGCAGGTGTTTGTTTCAGTCTTTACCAATTATTTATGGTTTGTTTGCTCTAGAGTTCTTGGTATAACTTGAGTACACATTCTTTATCAGATATGCGTTGTTTTAAAAAAAAAAATAATGTTTGGCTGTGCTGGGTCTTCTTCGTGTGGGCTTTTGTCTAGTTCTGCGCAGCAGGGGCTACACTAGTTGTGGTGCGTGGGCTTCTCACTGGTGGCTCCTGTTGTTGTGGGACACAGGCCTCGGGCTCATGGGCTCAGTAGTTGCAGCTTCCAGGATCTAGAACACAAGGTTCAGTGGTTGCGGTGCATGGGCTTAGCTGCTCCACAGCATGGACAGGATCCAACCTATGTCTCCTGCATTGGCATGAAGATTCTTTAATACTCAGCCACCAGGAAGCCCTCTGCTGTGTTTTAGATTCTACTTTGCCACACCTGTATCTGGTGAGAGAGGCCAGTATCAAGAGGCCTGGGAGCTTGGAGTGCTCAGCCACAGTTTCTGGCTGTGCCATCAAAAGCTTTGGGGCCTTTGGTGAGTGCCTCAACTTTCCTGGGACTGTTTCCTTTCTTCAAAAAATGCCCTGTTGTTGGACTGTAGCCCGCCAGGCTCCTCTGTCCATGGATTTCCTAGACAAGAATACTGGAGTGTGTGCCATTTCCTTCTGCACAGATACACGTTTGAAAGATATTTTCTCCTGGTTTGTGGTTTTGATGCAGGAATGGGGGACCCCTTCCACGGCCTGAGAGTGGCTCTTGTTCTGACACTTGGAAATGAATTGTCCAAGGAGATGTGTGCTGTCAAAGCAAGAGATTTTATTGGGAAGGGCTGCCTGGGGGAGGGCAGGAGGGTGAGGGAAGCTGAGAGAACTGCTCTTGCCACGTGGCTCACAGTCTCAGGTTTAGGGGCATTGGGTTGGTTTCTGGTTTGTCTCTGGCCAGTCATTCTGAATTGGGGTTCCTTCCTGGTGGCAATGCATCACTCATCCAAGGTGGATTCTGCAAGGAGGACCCTGGAGGTTGGTAAGACCTGCGGATTGGAGTCTCCTGTCTCCCTTGACCTTTCCTGAATTCTTCTGGTTGGTGGTAGCTTGTTAGTTCCTTGTTCTTACCCAGGACCTCCTGTTGTTAGACGACTCCTGCAAGTGATTTCTCTCGTGCCCGGCAAGGACGGCGGCGTGGTTTTTGGTTAGTGGTCCCCTAACACTTTGCCCTTTGGTTTTTCTTGAGTAAGGGAGTGAATGTATACATTTTTAAAAGTCAGTGTTTTAATTAATTTATTTTAAACAGTTTGTATATCGGCTTTTTTGTATGTTTTAGAACTCATCACCAGACTTCTGTTGTTTCTAAAATGTTTATAGTTTTAACTGAAATGTGGTGTCAGTTGCAAAGTTTGTGTTTATGTTCCTTTCATTCCGTATGGTTTTAATCAGTGTTCCCCTGGCCGTGTGTTGAGCAGAGTCATGGGGATTTTGCTCCACTTCAGTTGGGCTTCCAGTCTGAGTGCTCACAGCAGAGCTGTTCTGGGTGAGCCCTCTGGGGTCTGTGAGCGCAGGGCTGCCGCTCTTCTCTGGTGCCCCCGCTCTGATTTGTGGCCACAGGATGTTTTGCCTTCAGACTTGGCACGGTACCAGCTGTGGGGAGCTTAGTCTCCTCAGGGCTGTCACGGCTCGGGCTTCTGGATAATGGGGCTGCGTCCAGTCTGAGAGAGAGTGGGGTTGCCTCAGTGCCCGCCAGCAAGGAGGTGCCGCAAGAAGGAAAAATGAGGATGAAGTAGATGTTTCCTGTGTCCAGCTGAGTACTACTGGAGGTCCATCTCAGAGGACTCAGGAGGGAAAGAGCTCCATGTGCAAAACAGTGGGTTTTTAGTTAGATTTCTGTATGATCTAGAGGGATGGCCAGTGATGTTCTTTGGTGTAGGTGGCCAGTTTTCCTGTCACTGTTTCCTGAAAGGACTGTCCTTCCTCTTCACACGTTCTGGCTTGATTTTCATGAACTGTCCACATAATTGTGCTTTATTCCCGGGCTCTCTATTCTTTCCTCGAGTCCCTGTGCCTGTGTTTGTGCCAGTTCCTCACTGTTGTGGTTACTACAAGCTCCGTGATGCAGTTTGAAGTCAGAGAGGAAGATGCCTCCAGGTTCATTCTTCTTTCTCAGAGTCTTTTTGGCTGTTCAGGGTCCTAGTTGTTGCAGAATATTATTAGGATATTTCTATGAATATTTCTATGAAAAAATGCCATTGGAATTATATTTTGATTTGCAGTGCATTTGCTGATGGCTTTTGTTGGAATGGACATTTTAATAACTCATTCTTCCAGTGCATGAGCATGGACTATTTTTCTGTTATTTGTGTTTTCTTTGGTTCTTTATTAGTGCTTTCTAGTTTTCTGACTACTATCTTTTATGTCCTTGGTTAAAGTTTTTTCTTAATTTTTGTTTCTGATTGTTATTAGTGCTATAGAAACACAACTGCCAACTGATTTTTGTATATTGATTGATTGTAAATGATAGTATTTTATATGATTGTAAATTGATCCAAATTATTCAGCTTTACTGAATGTAATTCATTAACAACTTTATATGTTAGTTCCTTGAGGTAAAGTCTTTATAGTAGATTCACAATTCCATGTGGACTCCTTCAAGGGCAGTGAGCATCAACAGCTTCCCTGAACTTCGTCTGGGTAAGTCTTGGCCTAGTATAGAAAGTTTCATGCCTGTCTACTCTAATTTCTTTTGTGGTATTGACATGGTTGTTTTGAAACATAATTTACTTTCCAGTAATTAAATGTATGGAAACTTAAATGAAAACACTCACATTTGCCACATCATAAAATATGTTTGTTTTATCCAAAAGGGGCCTTCTCCTGGCAGAACCAGCACATAACTCCAAATAAAAGGAAACATATGTTTCTACATTATAATTAATCCACAGCCACCTCCACTTTTAGCAATTGTTCAATGTATGAATTATCTTTTTTCCATCCTCATCCTTTTTTTAGATTTATTGAGGATTTTCAGTATTTGGACAAACTTGATGATTTAAAGCAGACATGGTGAATATGGGATCTGGGTGGCCTTTTCTATATGGATTTTTTTTTTTCCACTAAAGATGTTTTCATGTTTATTCATGTTGTAACATGTATAATCTCATTCTTTTTCCCCCATAGTAATTAAAACCAATAATATGCCATTTACCATTTAATATTTGTAAGCATACATTTGTAGTAAACCCTTTTTTGGAGATTATGTGCTGGTTCCACGGGAAAAGGCCCCATTTGGATAAAACATGAGTGTTTAAGTGATGTGGCAAATGTGAGTTTATTTTTTTTACCATTATTAACAGTTTCCTGCAACATTTTAAGTTACTGGAAAAGTAAATTATTTTTCAAAAACCATGTCAATACCAACAAAAGAAATCAAGATAGACAGGCTGAAACTTTCTTATAAGGCCAAGACTTACCCAGACGAAGTTCAAGGGAAGTTTGTGATGCTCATTGCCTTGAAGGAGTCCAATGGAATTTACAAATAAAATTTCCCACATAAAAGTTGTTAGAAACATTCAGTAAAGGAAATTTGGGATCAATTTACAATCATATAAAATACTACAATTTACAATCAATCAATATACAAAAATCATTGGTTTCTATACACTAATAACAATCAAGAACAAAAATTAAGAAAACTTTAACCAAGGACAATAAAAGATCAGTAGTCAGAAAACTAGAAAGCACTGATAAAGAACCAAAGAAAACACAAAAAACAGAAAAATATCCAGCTCAGCACGGAAAATGAGTATAAATGTCCATTCCAACAAAAGCCATCAGCAAATGCACTGCAAATCAAAATATTCAAGATGCATTTTTACGAAAGAAATATTCATAGAAATACCTAATTTACTGAACTAGACCTAACGGCAAAAAGACTCTGAGAAGAAGAAGAACACTGGAGGCATCTTCCTCTCACTTCAAACTCATCACGGACTGTAGTAACCACAACAGTGAGGAACTGGCAAAAACACAGGCACAGGGACTCAGGAAAGAATAGAGAGCCGAATAAAGCCACATTATGTGGCAGTTCATGAAAATCAAGCAAGAACGGGAAAGGAAGGAAGTCCTCAAGAAACAGTGACAGGAAAACTGGCCACCTACACCAAAGAACATCACTGGCATCCTCTAGATCATAACAGAAATCTAACTAAAAACCCACGTTTTGCACATGGAGCTCTTTCCCTCCTGAGTCCTTGAGATGGACTCCAGTCAGACTCAGCTGGACACAGGAAACTCTACTTCTCCTCATTTTTCCTTCTTGCAGCACCTCCTGCTGGCGGGCACTGAGGCAACCCCTCTCTCAGACTGGAGCAGCCCTTATCCAGAAGCCGAGCCGTGCGCCCTGAGGAGACAAGCTCCCCAGTGGTCACCGGCCAAGTCTGGAAGGCAAAGCGTCCTGGGCCACATCAGAGCGGGGGCCACAGAGAAGAGCGGGCAGCCCGCGCTCACAGACCCCAGAGGGCCACCCAGAAACAGCTCTGCTGTGAGCACTCAGACTGGAAGCCCAAACTGAAGTGGAGCAAAAATCCCATGACTCTGCTCAACACACGGCAGGGAACAACTGATTAAAACCATAGAGGAATGAAGGAACATAAACACAAACTTTGCAACTGACACCACATTTCAGTTAAAAACTATAAACATTTTAGAAAACAACAGAAAGTCTGGTGATGAGTTCTAAAAACATAACAAAAAGCCGATATAAAACTGTTTTAAATAAATTAATTAAAACACTGACTTTTAAAAATGTATACATTCACTCCCTTACTCAAGAACCAAAGGGCAAAGTGTTAGGGGACCCACTAACCAAACCACCCGCCGTCCTTGCCCGGGCACACAGAGAAATCACTTGCAGGAGTCGTCTTAACACAGGAGGTCCTGGGTAAGAACAAGGAACTAACAAGCTACAACAACCAGAAGAATTCAGGAAAGTCAAGGGAGACAGGAGACTCCAATCCGCAGGTCTTACCAACCTCCAAGGTCCTCCTTGCGAGAATCACCTTGGATGAGTGATGCATCTGCCACAGGAAGGACCTCAATTCAGAATGACTGGCCAGAGACAAACCAGAAACCAACCAATGCCCCTAAAACCTGAGACTGTGAGCCACGTGGCAGCAGTTCTCTCAGCTTCCCTCACCTCCTGCCCTCCACCCAGGCAGCCCTTCCCAATAAAATTCTTGCTTTGACAGACAATACTCCTTGGACAATTCATTTCCAAGTGTCAGACAAGAGCCCACCTCAGGCCGTGGAAGGGGTCCCCATTCCTGCATCAAAACCACAAACCAGGAGAAATATCTTTCAAACGTGTACTGTGCAGAAGGAAATGGCACACCTCCAGTATTCTGTCTAGGAAATCCCATGGACGAGGAGCCTGGCGGGCTACAGTCCAACAACAGGCATTTTGAAGAAAGGAACAGTCCCAGGAAAGTTGAGGCACTCACCAAAGGCCCCAAAGCTTTTGATGGCACAGCCAGAACTGTGGCTGAGCATCCCAGCTCCAGGCCTCTTGATACTGGCCTCTTCACCAAGAATAAGGTGTGGCAAAGTAGAATCTAAAACACAGCAGAGGGCTTCCTGTGGCTGAGTATTAAAGAATCTTCATGCCAATGGCAGGAACATAGGTTGGATCCTGTCCATGCTGTGGAGCAGCTAAGCCCATGCAACCGCAACACTGAACCTGTGTTCTAGATCTGGAAGCTGCAACTACTGAGCCATGAGCCAGAGCTGTGTCCACAACAACAGCAGAGCCACCAGTGAGAAAGCCCACGCACCACAACTAGTGTAGCCCCTGCTCGCCAGAACTAGACAAAGCCCACACAAGAAGACCAGCACAGCAACATTATTTTTTTTTTTAAAAACGCATATCTGATAAAGAATGTGTACTCAAGTTATACCAAGAACTCTAGAGCAAACAAACCATAAATATTGGTAAGACTGAAACAAACTGGCCACAAAGGGTACTCTGATAGTAAACAACCATAAAAAACATACTCAAGATCCTGGTGAATGCATGCAGCAGCCACCTTGGAAAGACAGTCCGACAGTTTTTTCCAAAGCTAAACAGACTCATCATTAGATGCAATACTATACTCTTGTATTTAGACAACAGCTTTGAAAACTGTGTTAACAAAAACTAGCATAATTAATGCACAGTAAGCTTTATTTGGGTTACAAATTGGTTAAAAACTGAAAGACATCAGAATGTTCTTCTGTAAATGAATTAATAAGCAAATTAGGGCACATATACATCAAGGGGAGTAAGATATGCACCCAGTTGTGTCTTTTTGACATCAGGATAAATTCTGGACTGACATTTAAAAAACAGCAGATCAAGGGGATGTTTGAAAATGCCCTTTTAGGAATTAAAATTTACATTTATTAGGGAAATCTCCACTTGTAAGGCGTGCTCCACCTGTGTACCAGAAATGGAAGGATAACTAAGTCTTCAGAGAAGCTAGTCCATGGAGATGGTCTGGATGTAAATCTGCATAATATCCACCCTTGTTTACTGTGCTTTGCTCCAAACCTCCCAAATCATTTCACCGTGCTCCCTCACATGTCTTTCTTTTGTTCTTAGCTAAAGATAGCACATAGTTAAGACTTGGGCCATTTCAGGTTTTCCTAGGTACCTTTAAAGCATATGATATGCATGGTATAAACTTCTGTTTCCTCGTTCATCTGCTTTCTTCATTGTGGGGGAAAGTCTCAATGAGGAAAAGAGAAATATAAAAAGGAACATTATTTTTCCTCCAATACACAGCAATGGAATAGTATTCAGAATATAAGGGAATGAACCATCAACAGCAAAAACCATGGATGAAACTTACATGTATATTGCTAAGTGAAGAATAGTCTACACACTAATGACTCCATTTATACGACATTCTGAAGAAGGCAAAAACAGACCTTAGAAAAGATTATGAGGTAGGAGGTTCAATATTCCATCTGAACATACAGATGAAACGGTTGGATGGCATCACCGATCGGTGGACGTGAATTTGAGTAAGCTCCGGGAGTTGGTGATGGACAGGGAAGCTTGGCGGGCTGAAGTCCATGGGGTCGCAAAGAATCAGACACAGCTGAGCTACTGAACTGACATTTCAGATGAATATCTACACTGTGCATTTGTATAAACCCATAGATCTTTAAACCTCAATTAGTAAATCATAATCTATTCAAATTTAGTTATTTAGGATATAAGATGTTACAGAATGAAACAGAATGCAGCAGAGTCTAAATGACTTAGAAATGCATGGAAAAAACTCATCTTTGTTGCTGGCAGGGACGGCATAGGCTGACGAGACTGAAGCACCAGCAGGTCCTGAGGATCTTAGCGCAAAGAAAGCCAAAACTGGGAAGATAAAGGGGTACAGCAGGCCCCCACCCCGTTCCAGTCCTTTGCTTCTCAGCTGCTCTCTGGGCCTGGAGGAGGGTCCCTCCGACTGTCCTGTGTAGACCCACGGGCAGCGTCACTGCGTGGTGACAGCCGGGCACACGGGGGCCGCTGGCCACATACAGCCCATCCAGGGCTTCCAGGAACCCACGGTGCAGCATCAGGACAGACTCTGACACACAAATCAACCACTTAAAGTGGAAACACCTGGTCCTGGGAATCTGGAATTTTAGCTTTTTTAAGGCCCTTTCCTCGGCCCTCGCCCTTCTGGGCTGTGCTGTGTGTCTCTCCTGATCCTCCCTCTGAGACACGTGGCTCACAGGGCATCCCCAGGGACCTGAGCTACTCAGCAGCTCCCACTGTGGTCGCCGCTCTCAGAGGGGTTGCTCACCGCCCGTTGTAAACAGGGGAACTCGTGGTGGAAAGGCCCCTGCGTGACGCTCAGGAGACAGTTGCTCAGGGAGGCCACGCCCACACCACTTCTCGCCTGCCACGTCGCAGGGTTCACAGACTCTGTTCTCCTAGTAAGGGCTTCAGAGAGCCCCTCGGTCCTTCTGAAGTGTTCTGGAACGTGAGTGCAGGAAGCTAGCACACACTTTCGTGTATCCCGGTCCTGCAATGCGGCTCAAGCCTTTCCCCTTCACGACACACTGGCATGTCTGGAGTCACTTAGTCGTTTTTTCCGTTTAGTTGCTCTGATTAATCCAAGGACAACATGCCTACACGCATCTCTAACTGGAGCATGCACGCCCCAGTTCCAGGCACGGGGACGCAAAACAGAGTGTGATACAGTTCCTGGGCATCATGTTTATTCCCGGTGCTTTAGAAGGACACCCATTCAGCCTGACTAACCCCACAATGTCCCAAAGCCAAAACACCAATGGGTCCTGGGAGACCCGTCTCCTGTCAGCCTGAAGTGCACCCCACAATGTCCCAAAGCCAAAACTAAGCAGGTCCTGAGGAGACCAGATCGCCTGTCTCCTGAACTGAATCCACAATGTCCCAAAGCTGAAGCCCCAGTGGTCCTGAGGAGACCAGACATCCCTGTCTTCCTGAACTGATCCCACAACGTCCCAAAGCTGAAGCCCAACGTCCTCAGGAGACAGACTCCAGTCAGCCTGAACTGAACCCACAACGTCCCAAAAGCTGAAAGCCCAGTGGGTCCTGAAGGAGACCAGACTCCCTTCAGCAGCCACAGGCAGCCGGTGCTCAGGCAGAGTGGGAAATTCTGCTTGGGGTGGGGTGGGTCAGGGAGGCGGGCTCTCACTCCCTTCCAGCCAATGAGAAACTGCAGCTCAAGGCCTCCTCACTTGTGCAAGCACAGCTAAGTGGAGACTCCGCCCTCGGGGCAGTTTCGCTAGGTCCATAAACTATGGAAATTCAAACTGAATATTGCAAATATCAAAACTTCTCCAAAATAGTTAAGGAATTATTAACTTGAAACCAGTATAGAATGAAATGTAGTCACCAATTCACTCAAAATTTATGAACAGACATTTAAATTTTGAAACTATCAAAATTGTGGACATAAACATTAAAATCTACTGACCCTGGTTTTGCCTGTATTCATGAGCTTTGAGTTTTAACATACAAGCTGTCAGTCTACAAAAAAAAATATGTTGGATTTATAGAAATAAAGATGTCTATTCTGAAGACTCATTCAGAAAATCAATACAAGCCACAACTAGGAGAAAATATTTGCAAAAATTCATATTGATACACAATTTGGACACAAAACAGACAAGACCTCTTGAAAACCCTATAGAACAATAAGTAAAGATTGAACAGATCCCAGCCAAAAAAGTTACACAAATAGTAGAAAAAAGAAAACACACTCAATATCATACACCATTAGGGGAATTACAAATTAAAGTCACAAGCTATCACACTACACATATTAGGGTGCTAACTCTAAATAATATGACAATACCAATTGCTGGAGGTGAGGAATAGCAGGAATGCTCCCCTCACTGCTGATGGGATGCATGCACAGCCACCTTGTAACACAGTTGGGCAGTTTTCTCCAAAGCTAAACACACTCACCTTGGGTCAACAATTGCACTTCCAGTATTTAGGAAACTGCTTTGAAAATCCATGCCCAAACACAAACAAAGATGAACTTAGGCAAGCAGCACTATCCATAAGAAGTTAAAAGCTTGAAAGTAATCATGGTATCCTTCAATAGAGTGAATCCATAATCAATTGTGTATATGCCATGTCAAAGCAAGTAGAAAATGCCACCCAAAATATGCCTTCTTGCTGTGAGGATTGCTTAAGTCCACTTCCATTAAAAAAAAAAAAAAAGAGGGCTCTAGTAACTAAGTAGCAATTGCCGTTTTGTGATGGACATTTACAGCTGAGAGAAAATTCTTGCATTTAAGGGTTGTCCCTGTTTGCACCAGAAATAAAAGGATAATTAAAACTCAAGTAACTTATCAATGGAGATGTCCCGACTTAAATCTATAAACAATCATACCGCTTCTTTACTGTGTTTTGTGTAATTACCTTCCAAAATGGGCTTCTCCTATTCTTCAGGGTCTTGTTTTTAGCTAAAGATGGCATTTAAGGTGATGACTTTGGACATTTCAGGGAATGACTCAGGTTTCTTTGGTAGTCCTGTATTCAGAAAACTATTTTTTGTTTTAGTCACTAAGTCATGTTCGCCTCTTTGCGACCCCACAGACTGTACTGCCAGGCCTCCTCCATCATGGGATTCTCCAGGCAAGATACTGGAGTGGGTTGCCATTTCCTTCTCCAGGGGATCTTCCCACCCAGGGGTCAAACCAAGTCTCCTGTATTACAGGCAGATTCTTTACACAAAGCCACCAGGGAAGCATAGAGGAGGTATGCTTTCTGTTTTTTTCTCGCTAGTAATTGTATTGTTTTATGGAGGGCAGAGTGAAAATTGTTTTTCCTCCCATACACATGCAATGGAGTATTACTCATCAGTAGTAAGGAATGAACCACCAAAACTTGAAAAAGCATGGTTAACTCAGATTGCATATCACTCAGCGAAAGAATAAGTCCGGAGTATGACCTCATTTATGACATTCTAGGAAAAACAAAGCTACGTAGAATGATAGGCAGATCATCTTCTGAAGAGGGTTGAAGTATTCCTGTGATGCTTTGGATGGACACCTGTACTATGCATTTGTCTATGCTCATTGATTTGTATAGCCCAAGGGATAAAACAATCTATTCAAGTATAGGAGAGTTGCAGAACAGAATACACATGCAACAAACTAACCACATTAGAAATGCACTGAAAAGATATCTCACTGTAGGAGATGGGGCAAAATGTGTTGACTTTGGAAATGAATGATTCGATACACAAATGGCAAAATGGCCTGCACATAACACACTGGGCTTAATTTTATAGAGATCTTTCCAGAGTCAGTAGCTAGCAATTCTGAGACATTGTACATGGTAATCTGAAGAGAGAAAAAGAGCTGACAAATGCAATGGTGGGGCCCAGGCTCCTCGCTACAGGATGGGAAGTTAGAGATAACAAAGAACAAGAGGATAAGCTGAGCCCCTGACCACCACTTCTTATGGTTTGAGTTGTGCCAACAGGACCACCATCACTGCACATAGGTGCTATAACCGCCTGCCCTCCTGGCCTTTCCCCTTCCTTCCTGTGGTGATTCCAGTGACATTTCCAGCTTGTACCCTTCTCCAAGGCAGGTGCATCTGTCCATCCATGGCCACCCCATCTCATCCTCGGGCTAAAGACCCTCGAGGACTGCGATCTGCTGCTCCCATGCCCAGGAGGCAGCCCCAACTTTCCAGCTGCTGAGCTGACACCTGGTGTAACTGAGCAGGAAGCCAATGGGGCCTTCCAGGACAGACCATCCCATATCCTCTGTTGTAACTCCTTTCTGAAGTATGGAGATAATAGTATCTGAGGCACATTCAGGGGGGAGGTTGTTTTACAGCTGCTAAAATCCCCACTGAGTGGAAGAAGTTACTACTTGATGAGCATGAACACGTACCCCCAGAGTGTCCAGTGCCGAAAAGATTTGTGAGGTTAGCCACCAGTTACCTCACCAACCAGAGAACTGTGCACCTGCAAATCACATACTCTGTGACGCCCCCTCCTTCATGTGGCTGAAAACTGCTTTTTCCTGAAGCCTTCAGGGATTTCAGGGTTTACAGCATGAGTTACCCATCTCCACGTATTGGTGCCTTTACAATTAATGCTGCACTTTCCTTCCTGCACCTGGTGTCAGGCGACTGGCTTTACTGGCACCAGGTGGTGTGGACTCAAGTTTGGCTCAGTAACACGGAGGCCTCCCAGGTTCCAGCTCCTTGTGCCCCAGGGACTGTCAGCTCCTTCTTGAGGGTGTATGGCCAACCCCCACACTAATTCCCTCTACACCACGGCCCTGGCTCAAGCCTAATCTCCATCAGGCCCTCCTACAAAGCTCCCTGCCCACGGTGCATCTCACATCCCCACCCAATATGGTTTTTTTGAAGCCTGAAAAGAGACATGCCCGCTCTCCCTGTGAATTCCCTCACTGATGAAGCCAGGCCTGATCTGTTTCCAGGTGACTCCAGGATCCTCATTCTCTCCAGACCCCATCTGTGTGGCCACTGTCTGTGCCTATTTATTGGCCTGTTGCTGCTGCTAAGCCACTTCAGTCGTGTCCGACTGTGCGACCCATAACGGCAGCCCACCAGGCTCCCCTGTCTGGGATTCTCCAAGCAAGAACACTGGAGTGGGTTGCCATTTCTTCTCCATGCATGAAAGTGAAAAGTAAAGTGAAGTTGCTCAGTGTGTCCCAACTGTTAGTGACCCATGGACTGTGGCCCAGGCTCCTCCATCCATGGATTTTCCAGCCAAGGTGCTGGAGTGGGGTGCCCATTGCCTTCTCCAATATGGGCTGTGGTAATCTCCTAAAATTAGGGTTATTATTATATACAGATAATGGGGTGAATGGTGGCCCAAAAGATGTGTCCCCCCAGAAACAGGCACATATTCTGGGCAAAAGGGTGTTGTAGATGTAGTTAAGGATCTAAGGTAAGGTCATC